>NC_040025.1:1046934-1346934 GCF_000972845.2 Larimichthys crocea
TTTTGCTCTCCATAAGGACAAAAGCAAAGCCTGATCAAACGTGATTGGTCAATACTACTCAGACTGCGAACAGAAACCAAAACGTTTCCAGTGCCCAAATCTTGGTCATCATTCATATAAACCAATAGTAACTGTTTCAAATTGACTCAGTCACCCAGTGCTTCTTCTTACCTTGATCTAATCTTAAAACTAACAGTTGTGCACACAATTCTTCCACCGCATTGTGATTGCTAAATAAGCAGTGAATACTATGCTTTGTGTGCACATAACTCCTGGCCAAAACAGGTCAGCCATAAAGAGAACAGAGAGATCCACATCATACTTCTGACTGCTTCCCCAAAGTCTTATAGTTTAGTTACTGCACACGCAGCAGAGAAAATCCCTTCATATGGCAGGTACAGTATATGTGTTCTGAAGAAAATTAATTCATAAGCCTAGATTGAAGACTCACTTTGAATTTAAAAAAAATGGGGTTTGTAGCTTGTAAAAGTAAAAAAAAAAATGTAGCAAGTTTTAAAACAGACTGCATGCTTGTTTTTCGATAATATAACCTTCCATTAAATGACTTTTTGCCCATTGTGTTGCTTAATAATTTTCATACAGCAACTTATGACTTGCTAAATTAGACTCTGTAATCAGGTTAACGGTCACTGAGATATATATCACAGAAATATTATAGAGCCAAGTGAATGAATAAAACACATACTTTTGTTTCAACATTTTGTGAGATTTAGGTTGGAGCCAGTATGCTGGTCATATACGAACACTTTTGAATTATACAAATGTCATTAGTATATACTCCAAATTTCTACAAATGATTTCTCGCACACTTTGCATAGCTTTGTAAAATTAGCCCCCATTAAGAGATTGTTCCAGTCTCTGATATTTCCCAGTCAATGTGACCTTTAGTGATGTTTGCCAGCAGCAGAGGATTCATTGTGTGACCATCATGCTTTGCTCTCACACACATATGCATTCTTAATAATTCAATGTGGTCCCAGGAGACGTTGGCAGAGGAATGATCTACAGTGTGGCTCTACTGGGAATAGCACTTAGACCTCATCCTAGATATTGTTTGTTTGGTGCATGTCAATATGGTGCAGTTCTATCTTTATGATTGATAGGTACTTGGTATGGGCCCCAGCTTTCCATTAGGGAGACTGCCTCACACTGAATTATGCTGTCATGCGGGCAGCCATTTCCTCATAATCCTTTGTTTTAACCATGTTTACAGTGAGTTCTATTCTCCTCAACCTGAAGCTCGTCTCAACAATCCTCCTGTCTTTTCTCGTCTCTATTCCTTCATTAAATGTTTTAAGAGCCGGTAGCTGCCCTGCACTTGGGAGGCAGATTAAGTGTTGAACACACTTCTTGATTTCATTTATTTACTCATTTGTGTAGAGCCCGACACACCGTGCTAGGTGGGTTTGTGTGGTCGTGGTGACACACACATTATGCTTGGCAGAAGGCCACGAGGGACACCAGCGAACACTGTTCCCGGAGCAGTGGATTCTCCAAGCAAGGCAGACGAGCTACCAGTGCTCAATGTGTGCGTGTCTGTGGGCGTCTACTCCTAACTTAACAGCCAAGAGGCCATATGGGCATTTATTTATTTTTCTCAGGAATAGATGCACTTTGCATCATTGTAAATCCAGCTAACTGCACTGTCTCTTCGTGCTTGTGTCATGGTGTCATCTCAGTATTGTTATGTAATTACTTTTAAGATATTTGGTGTATTTTTTTGGAGCAATGGTGGTTCTGTTTATTGTGCTCTTTAAAAAAAAAAAATTGAACAATCACCTGAGTGAATGGAATTGCTCAATGACTGGAAAATTTCAAACTCCATCCCCTTGAGCTCTTGCTGCTGCCGTGCCACTTCTGTTTTCAACAAAACCAACTGAAAACAGAGAAAAATTACAGCACCATGGGTAAATGCTTATATTTAATTCTGTATGGATGGGAGGTGCCGTGGACTGCAGGGAGCCAGGATTGCAAATGCGTTTTAGTATACCGATGCGTGTCCCTTCTTGACTCTCTGAATTCATTGTGCGCCATTTGTGATTGTAAATAATGTGCAGTGCAGCAAACAGCGAACTCCCAGGGAGAGGAAGCTCTCTCCTGATGCATCCAGTGTTAGTGGGCAAGAGGACGCGGCTAATTGAATTCTCCAGTCCAGTGGTGAAGATGGCTCAAGTATTTGCAGCCAAAGTTCTCCAAAACTTGACTCATGACAGAGGTCAATTAAGGCTGGAGACCCACCAGTGGCCGAACATATGACTTGAATTCTTAAACATCACACCTTTACGCTATTTTAGAGGAGGCACAAGCCAGGATATGTTCACATGTTCAAAGTTATAGTTATTAAAGTGTTAGAGTGACTTATTTTTTGGAACTGTTACCAGATTCCTGTATCTCTGCAACGTAGTGAGTACAATGTTATTATTAAAGTACAATAGGAACAACAGCCAACCAAGAAAATGTGATCCAAGTTCTAAAAAAAAACACCTTCCTTAATGCAACCATAATTCCAAAATTGTCATGAGCACACATTGAGCGAGTTTATTATAAAAATATAACTTCTCCCACCATTTCTGACCCTTCATCATCTTCACTTATTTAGCATTTATAATGCTGGTTGTTAATAATCACCAGAGGAGAATTAGTTTGGTCACCCAAATTGAGATCTTCCACCTGGAATAGTAGTGGCTCAAGCAACAAACTGACTGATCAACATCACCATCACCATTAGCCACAGCAAACACATGTTTTCCTGTTCATTTGAGGCCATATGGGGCACCCAAAACAAAACACAGTGACCTGAAGTTGAGCCGGCCTCATCTTTTTAGAGCGCAGGACCAAGAAGCCGGTAATCATAATCAATATTTATTTTCTGATTGTTTCCAGCACCTCTCTCCATAACCCTACATCACCACAAACCTTACAGTGATTCACCAAACGATTGAGTTGGTCTGAATATGGCCTAAGAATAGTTGACTCATTCATGCCAATACAAGCTTTTTTATGTGGCCATTTCACCAATAGTTTAACTTCTTTTTTTTGCTCAACCATCGGTTATCTCTTGGCAATCAGGTGTTGCCAGAAGCTTGCATCAGTGGAAACGTCTTCGAAGTTCTTCATAAATATTTTGCCACTAGCAGGTTATTGTCTTTTCGTTGAAGTTCCAGATAGACTGTAAACTTTGTAATGTTTTTGAGACTGCACAGATGACTTTCACTCTTTCATTGCCTCACTGTGCTGTAATTGCAAAAAGGACTACTTTAATTTCCTGCATAGAGTGTATGATGTGCACCATGAATTATATTTTGTCTTATTGGAGTTTCATATATTGTGCTTGAGCTCTTGTAATATCCAGAACTCATTTCTCCTTTTATGAAGCTTTGACTCACATGTCTCAAGTTTGAAACAGTGTGTAAAGAAGTTAATATCAAGCTTAATGCAAAAAAAAATGAGAGTGGTTGTTTATGAGTTTTCCCTTGTCACTGGAAGAACTGTTGCCCTCAGGTGGTGTGTAAGTGTTACATAACAGACAATATAAGGCAGTGTGGGATGGAGCTGGAAAGGACTTGAGACCAAGAAGTAAGCAGTGGCTTTCTCCGAGATATGCAAGAGAAAACAAAGAAATGCTCTTTGAGGTGCATTGACAGAGGTTGTTTGAGTATCACATAATTGCAAGAAATGAAACAGGAGAATTTATATTTTTTGAGTATATAGTGAGCGTATGTTATGGGTCTGAAGTCAGACTCTTCCAATAGATGCTGTGACAAACACATGTCAAAAATTCACAGTCATGGCAAAACTTTTGATTCTAGAAACACGCAAGGCGTTGTATTTAATTTGAACTCAACTCAACTGTGTCATTCTTTTCCCTGTCTCAGTGAGACAATCAATGAAGGCAGGCAAGATGAGGAAAGTGTCCATGTTTTATTCACTCTTACAGGTGATATCAAGCCTTGTTGGAAACCCCCGTCCTCGTCCAGGGGCAGAGTGTTGTGGTGTGCTAATGGATTTTGCAACAAGGGCACATCTCTGGGTGGTCTGAAGATGCAATTATGCCAGTAATGGTAGTGCTACTGCAAAGTGACTGCATTAGCAGGAGCGAAAATGATCATATTCAGATCCCAGCAGTGTGCAGCATGACACCGTTTAATTGTGTGTTTCTAATCCTAACTCCAAATAACATTCTCTGTGAACTGTTGGAAAACACATGTTTGTCCTGATGACAAAGACAGATGATTATTTCAAGATTATCATCATTTCTAACATCAAAACTTGACGATCTGCTGTTGATTATGACAAGGTGGTTTTAGAAGGGAATCATGTTTTCTCAGATGAAAAGCTATAATTCACGTAATGCTTTGTGACAATCCCTTTTCTTTATTTGGGATAACTGTTGTGAGAAGGAGCTTTTACTGTGTCAGTGTGATGTTCACTCCCTGTAAAAATGCACCCTGAGCTGCAAAAACACTTAAGACACGAGAGGGGATAATGGTGGTGAATATTGCACACATTCCTTGTTTTGTTTCCAAACATATTGTATCAAGTACTGATAATGCAGACAACCAAGAGGCAATAATAATTCAAAGGACAAAACAGTGAAATGCTTGACATGAAGTTATCATTTCTGACCAGCTTGATGTTGAGGTGCAGATCTCCTCTCCAAACATGTGTTCATATGATAAGCACTGTGCCAGGAGGGAGCTTCACATACAGCCCTGCTCATAATCTTCTGTGATGTTTTTTGTTATAATTAAGAGAAATCAATACAAAATGAGGTCCGTGAAAGAGTCTTATTTTGTGAAACTGTTTGTTTGTTTTTTGCATAATGTTTGTTAAAAAAAAATACCAGTTTCAGCTGGCTTATTCTTCTCACACGATTTTCTGCAGTGAGATACAGTACAGTATGTGGTCCACAGCCCAGTGCAATAATGCAATTCAAGCAAATACGATAACTTTTTCTGGTTTTCTATTCATCTGCAATGAAAATTAAGGAAATCACCAATGACAAATCTGATTCATTCATTGTCAGAACATTTACAAACAATGAATTACATTGAATGGCTCAATCCTTCCCATAATTGTGAAGACATCTGACTCTAAACCAAAGTCGACCCAATGGTTGTGTCAGAGGATATAAGAAATATAGAAGTTAGAGCATGCAAACACAAATCTGGAAGCAGAAGTAACCGAGTTTTTCCAACAATAGTAGATAGGAGAGTCTACACTAGTCTGGGCATGGGAGCAGGAGAGACTGAGCTGTGGAAGCAGGTGGAAGAATGAAGGACGAGTTTCCAACAATCCAGAGACTTAGTGTGTTCAGATTCAGCAGAAGTCTTTAGGCGAAGCAGGAGAATAATGGAGGCAGGAGTCAGGTCTGGAAGCCATGGCGAGGAGAAAAAAGGTTGCATCAAACAATAGTCAAGAAGGCTAGATGAGACTGACTGGGTAGCAGGATCTACAGTATGATCTTGTGGCATGCTGATTTGAACACGGATATATGAAGAGTTGATTTACCATGGTTACCCCTTGCCCTCTAAAAACCTACAACCTGACTCCGTTGGTGTACATACGCACTACAAGGAGAGAGCGAAGCTCCGAGCTTAAGGGCAAAGGGTGTGACAAAAGTCTTTGACTTGCTGGCACTACAAGAAAGTGCAGATTGCCATAATAAGCAGCTGGAAACCACAATATTGTACTGTGCGAACTCAAACTGAGTCTTTTATTTCCATCACTGAAAAGTTACCACTGCTCAACAAGGCGACTGTTCTGAACACTTCTTGGTGGTGGAGTTGTATTCCAGTGCTACTGCAATAAAACTATACATGATCAACACAATTTTAGAAATCAAACAATGAAAAACCAATGCAGGAGGAAATACTTGAAACTGTTCTGGTGTGTTATAGTTATTTTAATAAATGTGTGTTGAGGATTGCTCCCATCTATTGAAGCACAGAGTCACCTGTCAGAATCTAATGATAAACACCAAATGTAGTTAGACACTTTTCGACAATAGCAGGTTGCATATATTCCATTATTCACTGTCACTGTAATCGACCAGTTTTACAGCCAAAAAAATGGCACTGATACGAATTCTTGTTATTTTACCTTTGCATGGATTATAATCATAAAAAGCGGAGTCAGTTATTGCCCTTACCATAGACTGTACAATTACTGTCAAGGCTGTAGTGAGAGCAGTGAAAGTGCTGAATACAAGCAGGTCTTGTCTTCTTTCTATCTACTGGATCTAAAATACAACCGTGAAGAAACTGTCAGTAAAACATGGTCCTCAAGCAAACGTTCTGTGCTGCTATTCTTTGAGTCGTTGACTCAACTGTGCATGCAAGAGTAGATGTGAGCACAGGTGTGTGTGCTTTGGCTCTTTTGGTATAAGTGGAGAGACTTCTTATGTACTACAATCTTCTTTGTTCAATTAAATTGAATGATTTAAATTTATGTGAATGTTCCAATCATTTGTGCCAGCTTCTTCTTCAAGAATTGGCCACCTATCAAATTCACACTCCAAAGAAATTGGAGGCAGCATTTCACCAGAACATTGAGGTGTCCACCCCGGTCATAGAAAAGGGAAATGCCAGCCCCCCCCATAGGTCTTCAGTCAGTAACATTATACAATTAGTTACCTTTATAAGCCAAATAGCCAATGATAGCATTAACTCTTGTTTTGCCTAACTTCTTTGTGCCCCCATATCAATGACGGTATGAAGAATAGACAGAGCATAAGTGATGTCACCCGTAGGTTTCTGACGCAAGCCAAACATATGCAGTGCTGGCCGCTGCCATGTTCGATGTACTGCTTCTTCCACCATCTATATATCAGCAAAGATGTGCATCACTGGCAGACCTGAGGCAGGCTGAATGACAAGCGAGTGCTCTGAACCTCTGAAATGCAATAAAATTTGGTACACACTCTCATGCCCCCCACAGAATGGATTGTAATAGTGACTTTGAGGTTGTGCTTGTGTTTGTCCTGTAGTACCAAATACATTCAAAACTACCTGCAACACAAATTACATTCTCAGCCTTGGGTGTACATTGGTCTCTGTAGCTAATTTAACTTTTCATGACTACTGTACAGGGGGTGAATTTTTTTTAGTAACCTGTTTGAATGATATTAAGGTTTAAAGTTGTGCATAATTAACAGTGTGGCCACTTTGACAGGTAAGTGTTGTTACAGATGGTTACAGAGCACTCGCTTGTCATTCAGCCTGCCTCAGGTCTGGCTGAATGGTCTACGGGTGACGTCACTCATGCTCTGTCTATTCTTCATACCGTCATTGATATGGGGGCACAAAGAAGTTAGGCAAAGCAAGAGTTAATGCTATCATTGGCTATTTGGCTTATAAAGGTAACTAACTGTATAATGTTACTGACTGAAGACCTATGGGGGGGGCTGGCATTTCCCTTTTTCTTATGACCGGGGTGGACACCTCAATGTTCTGGTGAAATGCTGCCTCCAATTTCTTTGGAGTGTGAATTTGATAGGTGGCCAATTCTTGAAGAAGAAGCTGGCACAAATGATTGGAACATTTCACAATAAATTTAAAATCATTCAATTTAATTGAACAAAGAAGTATTGTAGTACATAAGAAGTCTTCTCCACTTATACCAAAAGAACCACAGCACACACCTGTGCTCACATCTACTTCTTGCATGCACAGTTGAGTCAACGGACTCAAAGAATAGCAGCACAGAACGTTTGCTTGAGGACTCATGTTTTACTGACAGTTTCTTCACGGTTGTTATTTTAGATCCAGTAGATAGAAAGAAGACAAGACCTGCTTGTATTCTAGCACTTTTCACTGCTCTCACTACAGCCTTGACAGTAATTGTACAGTCTATGGTAAGGGCAATAACTGACTCCTGCTTTTTATAATGTCAATCCATGCAAAGGTAAAATAACAAGAATTCAGTATCAGTGCCATTTTTTTGGCTGTAAAACTGGTCGATTACAGTGACAGTGAATAATGGAATATATGCAACCTGCTATTGTCGAAAAAGTGTCTAAACTACATTTGGTGTTTATCATTAGATTCTGACAGGTGACTCTGTGCTTCAATAGATGGGAGCAATCCTCAACTACACATTTATTAAAATAACTTATACACACCAGAACAATTTTCAAAAGAGTACTGTAGTAAGTATTTTCCTTCCTGCATTGTTTTTTATTGTTTGATTTCTAAAATTGTGTTGATCATGTATTAGTTTTATTGCAGTAGCATTGGAAATACAACTCCACCACCAAGAAGTGTTCAGAACAGTCACCTTGTGTGACAGTGGTAACTTTTTCAGTGATGGAAATAAAAGACTCAGTTTGAGTTCGCACAGTACAATATTGTGGTTTCCAGCTGCTTATTATGGCAATCTGCACTTTTCTTGTAGTGCCAGCAAGTCAAAGACTTTTGTCACACCATTTGCTCCTTAAGCTCGGAGCTTCGCTCTCTCCTTGTTAGTGCGTATGTGCACCAACGGAGTCAGGTGTGTAGGTTTTTAGAGGGCAAGGGATAACCATGGTAAATCAACTCTTCATATATCCGTGTTCAAATCCAGCATGCCACAAGATCATACTGTAGATCCTGCTACCCAGTCAGTCTCATCTAGCCTTTCTTGACTATTGTTTGATGCTAACCTTTTTTCTCCTCTGCCATGGCCTTCCAGACCTGACTCCTGCCTCCATTATTCTCCTGCTTCGCCTAAAGACTTCTGCTGAATCTGAACACACTAAGTCTCTGGATCGTTGGAAACTCCTCCTTCATTCCTCCACCTGCTCCCACAGCTCAGTCTCTCCTGCTCCCATGCCCAGACTAGTGTAGACTCTCCTACAGTATCTACTATTGTTGGAATAAACTCTGTTACTTCTGCTTCCAGATTTGTGTTTGCATGCTTCTAACTTCTATATTTCTACCAAACATATTGGCATTCACTGACTTTTCCTCTGACACAACCATTGGGTCGACTTTTGGTTTAGAGTCAGATGTCTTCACAATTATGGGAAGGATTGAGCCATTCAATGTATTTCATTGTTTGTAAATGTTTCTGACAATGAATGAATCAGATTTTTCATTTGGTTATGTCCTTAATTTTCATTGCAGATGAATCAGAAAACCAGAAAAAGTTAATCGTATTTGCTTGAAATGCATTATTGCACTGGGCTGTGGACCGCATACTGTATCTCACTGCAGAAAATCGTGTGAGAAGAATAAGCCAGCTGAAACTGGTATTTTTTTTAACAAACATTATGCAAAAAACAAACAAACAGTTTCACAAAATAAGACTTCTTTCACTGACCTCATTTTGTATTGATTCTCTCTTAATTATAACAAAAACATCACAGGAAGATTATGAGCATGGCTGTATGTGAAGCTCCCTCTCTGGCACAGTGCTTATCATATGAACACATGTTTGGAGAGGAGATCTGCACCTCAACATCAAAGCTGGTCAGAAATGATAACTTCATGTCAAGCATTTCACTGTTATTGTCCTTTGAATTATTATTGCCTCTTGGTTGTCTGCATTATTCAGTACTTGATACAATATGTTTGGAAACAAAACAAGGAATTGTGTGCAATATTCACCACCATTATCCCCTCTCGTGTCTTAAGTGTTTTTGCAGCTCAGGGTGCATTTTGTACAAGGAGTGAACATCATCATCTGACACAGTAAAAGCCTCCTTCTCACAACAGTTATCCCAAATAAAGAAAATGGATTGTCACAAAGCATTACGTGAATTATAGCTTTTCATTTGAGTAAAACATGATTCCCTTCTAAAACCACCTTGTCATAATCAACAGCAGATCGTCAAGTTTTGATGTTAGAAATGATGATAATCTTGAAATAATCATCTGTCTTTGTCATCAGGACAATACAGTGTGTTTCCAACAGTTCACAGAGAATGTTATTTGGAGTTAGGATTAGAAACACACAATTAAACGTGTCATGCTGCACACTGCTGGGATCTTGAATATGATCATTTTCGCTCCTGCTAATGCAGTCACTTTGCAGTAGCACTACCATTACTGGCATAATTGCATCTTCAGACCACCCAGAGATGTGCCCTTGTTGCAAAATCCATTAGCACACCACAACACTCTGCCCCTGGGACGAGGACGGGGGTTTCCAACAAGGCTTGATATCACTCTGTAAGAGTGAATAAAACATGGACACTTTCCTCATCTTAGCCTGCCCTTCATTGATTGTCTCACTGAGACAGGGAAAAGAATGACACAGTTGAGTTGAGTTCAAATTAAGTATTACAACGCCTTGCTTGTTTCTTAGAACTCAAAAGTTTTGCCATGACTGTGAATTTTTGACATGTGTCTGTCACAGCATCTATTGGAAGGAGTCTGACTTCAGACCCATAACATACGCTCACTATATATTCAAAAAATATATAGTTTCTTATTTAAATTTTGCTTCTTGCAATTATGTGATACTCAAACAACCTCTGTCAATGCATCTCAAAGAGCATTTCTTTGTTTTCTCTTGCATATCTCAGGAGAAAGCCACTGCTTACTTTCTTGTCTCAAGTCTTTTCCAGCTCCATCCCACACTGCCTTATATTGTCTGTTATGTAACACTTACACACCACCTGAGGGCAACAGTTCTTCCAGTGACAAGGGAAAACTCATAAACAACCACTCTCATTTTTATTTTGCATTAAGCTTGATATTAACTTCTTTACACACTGTTTCAAACTTGAGACATGTGAGTCAAAGCTTCATAAAAGGAGAAATGAGTTCTGGAATATTACAAGAGCTCAAGCACAATATATGAAACTCCAATAAGACAAAATATAATTCATGGTGCACATCATACACTCTATGCAGGAAATTAAAGTAGTCCTTTTTGCAATTACAGCACAGTGAGGCAATGAAAGAGTGAAAGTCATCTGTGCAGTCTCAAAAACATTACAAAGTTTACAGTCTATCTGGAACTTCAACGAAAAAGACAATAACCTGCTAGTGGCAAAATATTTATGAAGAACTTTGATGACGTTTGCCACTGATGCAAGCTTCTGGTAACACCTGATTGCCAAGAGATAACCGATGGTTGAGCAAAAAAAAGAAGTTAAACTATTGGTGAAATGGCCACATAAACAGATTGTATACATGGCATGAATGAGTACAACTAATTCTTAGGCCATATTCAGACCAACTCAATCGTTTTGGTGAATCACTGTAAGGTTGTATGGCGATGTATGGTTATGGGAGAGGGGTGCTGTGAAACAATCAGAAAATAACATTTCTCTGATTACCGGCTTTCTTGGTCCTGGCACTCCTAAAAATGATGAGGCCGGCTCAACTTCAGGTCACTGTGTTTTGTTTTGGGCGCCACATATGGCCTCAAATGAACAGGAAAACGTGTTTGCTGTGGCTGATGGTGATGTTGGTCAGTCAGTTTGTTGCTTGAGCCACCACTATTCCAGGTGGAAGATCTCAATTTGGGTGACCAAACTAATTTCTCCTCTGGTGATTTATAAACTAACCAAGCATTATAAATGCTAAATAAGTGAAGATGATGAAGGGTCAGAAATGGTGGGAGAAGTTATATTTTTATAATAAACTCGCTCTAATGTGTGCTCATGACAATTTTTGGAATTATGGTTGCATTAAGGAAAGGTGTTTTTTTAGAACTTGGATCACATTTTCTTGGTTTTGGCTGTTGTTCCTATTTGTACTTTAATAATAACATTGTACTCACTACGTTGCAGAGATACAGGAATCTGGTAACAGTTCCAAAAAATAAGTCACTCTAACACTTTAATAACTATAACTTTGAACATGTGAACATATCCTGGCCTGTGCCTCCTCTAAAATAGCATAAAGGTGTGATGTTTAAGAATTCAAGTCATATGTTCGGCCACTGGTGGGTCTCCAGCCTTTAATTGACCTCTGTCATGAGTCAAGTATTTGCAGAACTTTGGCTGCAAATACTTGAGCCATCTTCACCACTGGACTGGAGAATTCAATTAGCCGTGCGTCCTCTTGCCCACTAACACTGGATGCATCAGGAGAGAGCTTCCTCTCCCTGGGAGTTCGCTGTTTGCTGCACTGCACATTATTTACAATCACAAATGTGCACAATGAATTCAGAGAGTCAAGAAGGGACACGCATCGGTATACTAAAACGCATTTGCAATTCCTGGCTCCCTGCAGTCCACGGCACTCTCCCATCCATACAGAATTAAATATAAGCAATTTACCCATGGTGCTGTAATTTTTCTCTGTTTTCATGTTGGTTTTGTTGAAAACAGAAAGTGGCACGGCAGCAGCAAGAGCTCAAGGGGATGGAGTTTGAAATTTTCCAGTCATTGAGCAATTCCATTCACTCAGGTGATTGTTCAATTTTTTTTTTTTTTAAAGAGCACAATAAAACAGAACCACCATTGCTCCAAAAAAATACACCAAAATATCTTATAAAGTAATTACATAACAATACTGAGATGACACCATGACACAAGCACGAAGAGACAGTGCAGTTAGCTGGATTTACTAATGATTGCAAGAGTCCATCTATTCCTGAGAAAAATAAATAAATGCCCATATGGCCTCTTGGCTGTTAAGTTACTGAGTAGACGCCCACAGACACGCACACATTGTAGCACTGGTAGCTCCGTCTGCCTTGCTTGGAGAATCCACTGCTCCGGGAACAGCTGTTCGCTGGTGTCCCTCGTGGCCTTCTGCCAAGCATAATGTGTGTGTCAGCCCACGACCACACAAACCCACCTAGCACGGTGTGTCGGGCTCTACACAAATGAGTAAATAAATGAAATCAAGAAGTGTGTTCAACACTTAATCTGCCTCCCAAGTGCATGGCAGCTACCGGCTCTTAAAACATTTAATGAAGGAATATTAGACGAGAAAAGACAGGAGGATTGTTGAGACGAGCTTCAGGTTGAGGAGAATAGAACTCAACTGTAAACATGGTTAAAAACAAAGGATTATGAGGAAATGAGCTGCCCGCATGACAGCATAAATCAGTGTGAGGCAGTCTCCTCTAATGGAAAGCTGGGGCCCATACCAAGTACCTTATCAATCATAAAGATAGAACTGCCACCATATTGACTATGCACCAAACAAACAATATCTAGGATGAGGTCTAAGTGCTATTCCCAGTATGAGCCACACTGTAGATCATTCCTCTGCCAACGTCTCCTGGGACCACATTGAATTATTAAGAATGCATATGTGTGTGAGAGCAAAGCATGATGGTCACACAATGAATCCTCTGCTGCTGGCAAACACAACTAAAGGTCACATTGACTGGGAAATATCAGAGACTGGAACAATCTCTTAATGGGGGCTAATTTTACAAAGCTATGCAAAGTGTGCGAGAAATCATTTGTAGAAATTTGGAGTATATACTAATGACATTTGTATAATTCAAAAGTGTTCGTATTATGACCAGCATACTGGCTCCGACCTAAATCTCAGCAAAATGTTGAAACAAAAGTATTGTGTTTATGAGTCATTTACTTGGCTCTATAATATTTCTGTGATATATATCTCAGTGACCGTTAACCTGATTTACAGAGTCTAATTTAGCAAGTCATAATGTTGCTGTATGTAAAATTATTAAGCAACACAATGGAGCAAAAAGTCATTTTAATGGAAGGTTATATTATCGCAAAACAAGCATTCAAGTCTGTTTTAAAACTTGCTACATTTTTATTTATTTATTTTTTTACTTTTACAAGCTTACTAACCCCATTTTTTTAACTTCAATCTAGGCTTATGAATTCATTTTTTTCAGAACACATATGAAGGGATTTTCTCTGCTGCGTGTGCAGTAACTAAACTCTAAGATTTTGTGGAAGCAGTCAGAAGTATGATGTGGATCTCTCTGTTCTCTTTATGGCTGACCTGTTTTAGCCAGGAGTTATGTGCACACAAAGCATAGTATTCACTGCTTTATTTAGCAATCACAATGCGGTGGAAGAATTGTGTGCACAACTGTCTAGTTTTAAGATTAGATCTAAGGATAAGAAGAAGCATTGGGTGACTGAGTTCAGTTTTTGCAACAGTTACTATATGTGTTATATGAATGATGACCAAGATTTGGGCACTGGAAACGTTTTGGTTTCTGTTCGCAGTCTGAGTAGTATTGACCAATCACGTTTGATCAGGCTTTGCTTTTGTCCTTATGGAGAGCAAAAGAAAATAAGGAAAACACTGGCTAAAATGCAGTCTCAGAAGCCATCAACTATTATCTGATGAAGATTTAGCCTTTTATTAGCTTTTTTTTTTTTTTTTTAAGTTATCTGCATTCTACATATTTGTTTATCGAGATTAGCAGAAATGTGTCTCTTTATTCAAGTTGCCAATAGAACTGCAGGGGAAGTAATGGCCTGGATATGTGTTCTCCATTTTCCTGTTACCTGCTGGCTACATTGTCGTCAGACTGTAGCCGATAATTTCAGAGATTGCTGTACATGATGCAGTAACATTATGGTCTGATTAACCACTTGGACAAAAGGCAAAAGCCTCTATTTGTGTTAGGCTTGCACTTTGGCAGAACACTGAACCCCCAATGCAGACCACAAACAGGAACTGCTTTCGAAGGTATTTATTTCTGAGACAAGACACAAACAGACATTACAGGAGGAGTCCGGGGGCAACGCTTCAAGGCAGGATGACGAGGACAGTTCAGACGAGGCCTGCTAGCAGGGCAGGTGAGTGTGGCACGGCTGAAGGCAAAGCACACGAACCGACATAAGAAGCAGGGATCCAAAGAATATACAATAAGATTCTTCAATGAAAGGTTTTTCAGAACTGGTACATGAGATACTACAACAAATTGGTGTAGTAGGTGTGAGAGCAGAGCAGGTGAGGATCAGTGGTTGAGTGGTCAGAGAAATAGGTCAGCCACGCCCAACCAGACCGGGGAGACGGACAAAACAGACACAGAACATGAAGGGCAGGGAAACACCAGGAAAACACAGGGTAATAGACAAACCTAGCAAATCCTAACAGTTTGTGCCTCTATTAGCCCACTGTGCTTTGTGTATATGCCCTTTGCCTCCAAACTCTCATTAAGCACATTGCAAACATGAGATTCTTTGCAGCTTCATTACATAACATAATTAGGAAATATCTGTTTTCACTCTACAAGACAGGGCATAAAAATTAGGTCATGATGCACGACGTTAGATCTTGTATTTCAAAAGGTACAAAATGCCTGAATCTTGCCTGAAATGAATCAAATTACCAATTAAAAATCAATGCCATTAACATGCCTCAAAACTGGGACTTGTGGGGGTGGGTGGCAACCCTGTGGGTCTGGAGCTCTCTTTACTTGTCTGATTCAGCCTCGAGTGACATAAATCCATCCTCAGATGCTCTGACATTGTTCTACAACAAAATTGTCTGATTTTCAACTTGTGTTCCAGTGGTTCAGGCACCGTAAATTTACATTTTTCGTGTACCTATTTCCCCTCAACCTGCATTGTCAACTTTTGCCTCAGTTAGCAATTTCCTGTATTTCCCAGAATGGCTTTTAACAGCCTCCAACAAAAGGCTTCTCTGTAAACATGTAGGTGGAGAGAGCTACAGCAGCAGTACAGCGGGTCTGAGAAAAACAGAGCGAGACAGACAGAGAACAATGCCGTGGAGCTGAATGACTATTCAACACTGGCATAAAATGGTGAGTCCCAGAAGGAGTCTGTAATACTCTCAGGGCTGTCACCAAAACCTTAACTTGAATGTTTTTGATTGCTTGAATACATTTGCTTTAAAAACAATCTTTGCTATAATTTTAACACATACACATAACCCATTGGCCAAAGTATATGGACACCCAAACCCATGTGATTATTGTCCACGCTAATGAAAAAGGCTTTCCACTAACTTTTGGATGCATTGTAGAGGTCGGCCACTGAAGTTATGTGTCAAGGCCTGGTTTGCAATCAGCATGTAGCATTAAGACTTCCTTTAACTGGAAATAAGGTAGTCCAAGCCATGACAAACAGCCCCAGAAAAAAAAGTACACTATATACTTTTATAGAACATGGCAGCAACAACAAAGTCCTGTCTTCATCTGCGACTATTCTCTGCATCTCACACACTGTGTTGGATACTGTCATCAGGTCATGAGGTTAATGATTTTGTGCTCGTCAAATCAGATTTATTTTCTGAGCATGGATTAATTTGTCAGTATTGTGCAGTCCATTAAGGCACTACCAAGCAGAGCCATAATTAGAAGAACGTTAATTGCAGTGATTACCAGCCTCCTCTTGAGGCGTTATGAAGGGGAGGAGGAGCCGAAATCGCCACCAACTTTTGGGAGTGATGCAAATTAAGTATGGTGTTTAAAGAAGTCACACACTGCGACTGTATGAGGAGCCTCATACTCTTCGTGTTTCCCCCAGGATGTGATTTCCTTAATCTCTTTGGATTGCTTGAACAAAATTACTGCGTGATTGCTCAAGTGTTGTTCACGAAGATAATGTTCTATGTGGAAAATCACACACAAATAGAATTATTCCTACTGAGGGAGTATTATATTGGACAGCTGGAAGCAAGTGCAACTATAATCTATGCAAGAGACGCGAGGACAACCCAAAAACACAGTCAGTTCTGTAGGCAATGCAAGTGTTTGTTTGTCTGTGACACTGATATGCATAAGCAATCAGATGAAAGACTGGAAGGCTGCTTACAGAAGCCAAAAGCATGTTACCTTATCCCAACCTCGGCTGTCAGTCTGTGGGCTGTTCCAATATTGTGATGCCTCTCTGCTCTGACTTTTTGCAGGTAAAGCTGAAAGTACAAGCTGTGGTACTGTTATTAAACTGGTCTCTGTTTCCAATCTGCATTATACTGCTTTTCATACAGAATCAGCCCCAGTCAGGCAGAACCTGATTCTGAAATTCAACAGCAGCTTGTAATTTTAGATTCCTGCTGGTTGAGAGGATGCATCTGAATCCAAACAAGAAATTTGGAACTGTCAGAAGCAAGGATTAAATTATATTTGAAGGGATTTATTATAATGTGAGTTATTTAACCACTTATCTGTCCTCTTTTCAAACTTTGGAATGAATTTTTGCAAGTAGTGACAACTCAATTTTGTCACATCTACAGTGTAGTTATGCCAGAATGAATAGTAGGAATGATTACAGTAACCAAAATCTGCCAATGTGCAAATAGCATGAGAGTATTAAAGCTGCACTAATTATTTTTTGGCCACTTCAAACAACAACATTGGATAACAGTGAACCTGTTAGCAAACAGTTTCCTATTTACTGATCCAGCAGACATGAAGCAACATTGGCATAATTTAATATTCATGTTCACTTCATGCTCAGCCAGAAACAAAGTTGATTATAGCAGAATCTGCAGGCTGGGAAAACCAAAACAATGAGCTAAAACAGTCCAAAGGTTCCATAATAGAGCTGAGTTAAACTGCAGAGTCAGGTAATAATAGTCACATTATTAGATTTAAGATAATGCTTTAAGCACAGCTTGATTGGGTAAAGGATCTGTTACACTCAATGTCAGAAATAATTACATGGGATACTGTTAAAGTCAACCATTACATTTTTATTTCTTCTAGTAATGTCTCCCATATAATACTTCAATCATGGCCTGCATTATTTTATGTACAGTTCATGTTCTCATGCAGGGAATGTATAAAAAATCTTTCATCTGTACCATTCACAGTACCCCTGGGTATGGCACTGATTGAGTCTTTGTATGTGTTGGAGATAAAAATGTGTGTTTGTATGTATGTGTGATAATCTTGCAGTGTGTAGCCTCAAACAACCTGACCAATCTGAATCTTTTTCTTCATTTTGAGATGAGAGCAGCTCATCTTTAGCTTGATTCCCAGCTTATGTGGGATACTTATTGATTCAGGCCTTGTGAATCCATCCATCTTACACATATGGGATTGGGTGCCCTCAGCTTGGTGCTTGTATTTAAACAGTTGATAGCTATCACATGAGATATAACAAATCGATTGTGGACAGAGTATGGGATATAATTCATGGCTTTGAGTGGAGCCAGCAGTTACATATAATTAAGCAGACTTATTTGTAGATTGAAGGCTGTTGCGCACACAATCCCCTTGAGAAAAGTAGAGATGGATGTGTGTGGGTTGTAGTGGATACGTGTAACGCAGGGAGGTCAGGTTTTTCCTCAGTGGAAAACATGTCAGTTACATTTAATTGACAGGGTGCATATTTGAGTGCATATTTGCAGTTGATTTCCCTACAGATATGCTGTCTCTTTGTGTGTACCTGTTTTTTTCTCCTTGGGATAAGTAATTTTAGCTCTCAGTATTTGGAGTGATGACACTCAATGTCCTAGATAAAAAAAAATCAAAAAATTACAGTTTTTTAAAATATAAATAAATAAAAAGCAGCAATGCAACCAAAAAGAGGAAAATATGAAAACTAGATGCCATTAAGTGAATAAAGAAGATTTTAAAACCTTTAAATAGAGTTTTCGCACAGGAGAATAATTGTATGTTTGTTTGTTTGTTAGACTCTGTGAAGTCACCACATTTGGGATCAACTTATTTGAAGTTTGATAGGAAATCAGAGCAGTTCACATTCATTTGCACTCTGTTGAAAAGACTTGCTTGTTTTGCAGAATGTTGCACACTCGTGAGAAAGGAGAGTTTAGAGGCTTATAGATGGAGACTGGGGCTAGGGAATCAATATGCACAGAAAAATCCTTCCATGTGTAAATGTTAATGAGCAAATGCAAAGAAAGTGTCTTCTTTTAAAAATGGCCCAGTTTTCATGGACTTTTCTGCAGGTTACCTCATAGCCACAGTGGCTAAAATGCAGCAAAATGCATATATTGATTAGTGGAGCTTTAACTTCAACAACTAAGTCTCAAACTTGCACTAAACAAGTACAACAAGTACTAAAGAATACAAAAAAAAAAACTTTTTTACTTAGTAGTCTCTTCAAATGTACCTTTTGAGCACCGGTAGTGAAGCAGATGGTGCCACACATAATGTCCCTCATGAGCCCAGTGAGTGGGCTGGTGAGACTGATCCACGGGGAACACTTGCTGTGTTCTTGGTCTGAATTGCAGACCACTCCAGAACACAGGATTAAAATGTTGCATGCTGCAGGCTGATGATTAGCTGCTAAAAAGCATAGCTGTAGTATACCCTTAGTCAAGACCATTGCCTTTGCTTTATCTTATGTCCAGTGCTGCAGGATTGATTGCTATTTGCTATATCTTATGTCCAGTGCTGCAGGATTGATTGCTATTTGCTACATTTCTTTAAGCAACTACCTGGTCACTATCACAGCCAGCAGACTGCAAACATGGTGGAAAGGCACATAAATGCATATACTCCTTTAGACACACATTGCACAATCTTGGAACCCATCAGCTATCATCTGACAACAATTTAGCCTTGGTTGGCAATGGCTAATATTACTGGGCCTCTGATCTAGCCGATGAATATCTAGAAAATGGATATCAATCCAGGCCAAGACTTGTCTGTGCACTGATGTAAGGTGTACTTGTAAATAGACGAGATGTTCATACCTTCAGAGGAATGTCCAGAGCAAAACAATTAAGTAAAGCTCATAATCAACATAGTAAACTGATGGAAAAATAAACGTAATTTGTAATATGTGTAATTTATCATAAAACAAGTATAAATATGTACTGTACTGTATATAGCTGGTGGCAGTAACGTAACCTTAGAGTAAAGTAAATTATCCAGGAGGAGACCATGTGTCTGTGTTAAGAAACATAATGAGGCCAAAGGTTAAAAAAAAAA
Source organism: Larimichthys crocea (assembly GCF_000972845.2). NCBI lineage: Eukaryota > Metazoa > Chordata > Actinopteri > Sciaenidae > Larimichthys > Larimichthys crocea. The sequence goes on from NC_040025.1 coordinate 1,066,711, forward strand.
AAATAAATCTAGGGGCAGTCGGTAGCATAGTGGCTTAAGCAGCCGCCCCGTGTGTAGAGGCTACAGTCCTTGCTGCAGATGTCCCTGGTTCGAATCCCGCAAAAAAAAAAATCTAACTCCATAATTGGCAGAAATATTACACAAAGCAGCTGCAAGATATCATCACAAATGCTTGTGTAATGAGCACTGAAAACATCAATCAGCTTGTGCTTTATCAGCAAGGATAAAACGTGAGCTGATGATTTTTTTTTAATATCAGAAAGCATTCATAGTTTGCATCAACTCAAAGGACAAAAATCAAAAAATATAGTAATATTCTACCCAAGGTCTGTATCTTGCTCTCTACAACTGACATGAAGGAGTTATATATTGTGGAGAGAAAAGATGGAGCCATGCAGAGCTGTAAATGTTCATTTCACTGTTGCGTGTTGCATATTATACTGAGTGGTTTTATTTTACATGATACTTTGATGAAGTTTTACCACAGAGAACCCACTGAGAAGCTGATCGCATCATCAAACTTTAACAGTCTAAGTGCCTCCTTCTGCTGTGCGCTGACCCTGAGTTACAGGCCCTGCAAACATCTGACACAACTTTTGTTTTGACTGCTGTTTCTTTGAGCTGACGGAGAGATACCCTGATGTGTGTTCTGTCAGCTTGTCTGCTGCTTACCTTCTGTGCGGCGTTCGCCTGGGAAAGACCAAACAGTAATCTACAAAAGCCCACTGTGGTGAACTGTCAGGGTGGAGGCTTGTCCTGCTATCCACCCCTCTGTATCAAAAAGCTTCGCTTCTCTCTTTGATGTGCCGGCACCTCAGTGCTGCTGGGTATGATGCCCCCAGCTTTTCTTTGCATTCATCCCCTGTCAGTCCAGCTGATATCAGTCAAGAGTCTGCATAAATAAATGCTCTCCAGTCTGCCTGAAATGGTTTTGTCACTCAAGAACACTCAGCATCCCAAACACGACTACAAAACAGAGGTCGGATGTTGATATGGGTAATTTGGAGATGGCACACAGTGACAAAAGAAAGTCCAGATGTGTTCTTTATGCCTTGTACAGTAATAGGATGCCTGTTTCAGTGTTGATGGCAGATGGATGATAATGTGTGACTGTGGCACTACTGTCATTGTCTGAAATTTTATTTTGTTGAGGGCCGACTTTTAGTCATTTGTATGGAAACACTGGATTCTGCATGTCCCATAATGTCTTAATGCCTGAAAAAAACCCAGACACTAAAGCTGTTAGAAGTAAGTCCTCACCAAGCCCTTGCACAGATTAAAAAAAGAATGTAAAACCCTTGATGACATTTTGAGTTCTGAGTTAGAAAAATTTAACTCAGAACCACAGAATACATTGTGCAACTGTACAACTGTTTTCACAGTGAAGTGATTTCTATGTGTTCTGTTGGTGGCGTGCCCCTTTTAGATGGATATCCAACAAGAATGATGTGATATTGTAACTCGTGCCAGTAATAGGCAGCTCCTGCCATGCAACATTAAGTAGCATGTTTCCAAACAAACACTACAGCAAGGGCTATGTGCATAAGTACAAAATCAGAAATTGTTTTCATTAATGTAAGATCACCTGACAATGATTTTTATTTCAGATGAAAATACCTTACACTGAGCCTTTCATATCTAGCAGGTCCTCTTACATGTTGAACTGCCAGTAGTTTCTACAGTAGTATAGAACAGACATACCAAGCAGGCATTCACATTGTCCTCTTACACGCTACGAAGGGAAGAATGAGGTGAGGGGAATTCAGTAGGTTGCAGTCTCCAATCTCAACACCAGATGTCACTAAATTGTACACACTGGACCAACTAAACAAACAAACCACTATAAGAACCTAATTGATTGATGATGACAAAGAGGAGGTCAAGCTTGTGATGATCTATGAATGCATGTATTTGGTGATGATAAGTAAAACATATTTATTCATGCTGAAATAAATGTAAAATAGACACACAACTACAAATAATATGGAATTCTGTTGAGACATTGTTAAAAGACCTATGCTGCACCGAAAAGATTAAGGATCCAAATAAAGTGTTTTTTAGAAGGTCCTCTGTGGTTTTTCTTCCTCTCTGTGCCCCATTTCTTCATCACATTCTGCTTAGCTGAGTTATAAATCCGTGTACACACATCGAGTTTATCAGGCAGGGAAGTACACACATTCTCACAGCACGTCCTCTTTTTTTAACTTTCTGAATGAAAAGTGGTCATGGTTTCATCGACTAGTTATTGCTCTTTAGTTGCTGCTGTCTGCATAATGTTTGGTGGGGAGGGTAAAAATCTCCTCCGAGTCAGTTTACTCAAGACAATCACAGGTCAAGATGGCAGTTTGACTGTTTGTCTAAAGCTACGTCACGTCCGACCAAATGCTCCCAGTGATCTTGAATTAGCTGTTTGTGTTTATTGAGCTCACCTTGTGTTATCATCAGGGAAGCTTTCATTTGATAAGAGCACAGGATTGCTTCCAGATATGAGTAAATGACCTCCTCTGTCTTCTTTAAACCCCTTGCTTGATTATTGCCATGTGGGCAAGAGGGTTTTCCTCAAAGGTCACTTCGCACTTCAGGAGAACAATTACAGCGCATAGAGAAGTGAAATCTTTAAATTCATTTACAAAAGGATTCCAGGTTTAGGAGACGAATTAGCAGATTATCTGCATATTAGTGGAATTAGGGATAGATGTGTTCCAGTGACAGATAAGTGATGCCACATGGCCATACACAGCTGCAAAGGTCAAGAGTGTGTTTACATGGAAGCTGAAGGAAATAGCTCATATGTATCTACATCAGTTATTAGCCTAGCTGCCCACCTAATTAAGTAGCGGGCACAGTAATCAATCATAGGCCAAATTGGATTTGGATTGCATTTCTGTGGTCTCTGCAGTGAGCAGCGGATTGTCCAGAGCTGGAGGTTTGACTTTGACGATGACATTCCAAGTCAGCTCAGGCAGAAATTAGTCACACGCTGTAGGAGAATGGTGGGGTAAGAAGCAGTGTAATGACACATGGGGGGCAGGTTTTCCAGTTAAGGTAATGCCAAATATCTCCTGAAATATCCCCACTAAGGTTGAGAGGTACACGTTTTCGTATTCACTTTATTCTTTCATCTTTATGAAAGAATAATCTTTTATCATCATTACAACAAGTTGGCAGAAAAAGAAAGCAAAAAGATTTTTTTAATAAATAAAGTAAGCGAGATTAATGAGGCTCCATTACATCTAAAAGCTTCAGCACATATACAACATAAAGAATGCAGTAATTACTGCATATATATTGCCGGCTGTATGGAATAACTCTCTGTTAATGAGACTTGAGTGTGATTTCCCAACCACACACAGCCAAGCAGTGAAAAACAGCAGGTCTGTTCACAACGTTAACTGTAGGCCGTATTGATTTTGGGTCTTTTTCCTAATAAGAGTTGGGAACATTTTAATGATGGGAAAGGCAAGTGAGATGCTTTATGAAACCAAGGACCCTCACAAATGTGAAATAACATCAATACACCAAAAAATATATCCCCATCTCATGAGTGTTTCTCTAACAAACTGAGGGAGCATCAGCGGGTGCGAACACCACAAGGTTATGAAGGACTCCAAATTCAGCTTTCATTAAAGTTGCCATATTTGCAGATTTACCTTTAAAAATTCCTGGCCTTCTGCCATCTGTTTCCTGCTTAATGTATGTTGCTCAGTTTGTTTAGTCTACAAATCATTTGTGTTAGTGTAAATCTCAATAGGGCATGAATAACAGCCACGGTAAACCCAACAAGTCGTCTAAAGTAAATGTAAAATCACATTTGTAACTGCCTTCCAAACTGACCCATGCAAGCATATTCTGATCTGATATGCCTGTTGGCAAGACAGCATAATTTGTCAGTGCCTTCTCAAAACAAATGACCCTTACAAAAACCTTCATGTTTGTGTTTTCTGATCAGCCAACTTGCTGGTTCCCTGACATCATTCGGACAAGAAATTGTCTGGCACCTAAAACCATAGCTTTTGATTTTTAGAGATTGAGTTTTGTACATATCAAATAAATGAGATCCATTCATCTATTGTCTATAGCTACTTTGCGGGGTTGATCCCAGCAGACACTACAGAAGAAAGAAGATATAATGTGCTATTTAGTGAGCTTTAAAGGATGCTGGTAGGTGGATTTTGTTACCTTTAGTTTTCAGTTTTTTCCTCTGATACCTGTCTTTTTGGTGAGCTAAGCTAGGCAGCGGTTAGCTTTACATTTAGTGTACAGATTAGAGTTTCAGTACATGATTATCATGGTCAAAAGAATTCTCAATAATAATTTAAAAAAATTAGTCAAATGTATATGTAAATGTATTACATTTTATTATTATGTTATGTCTCTTTTTGGGAAATTAATTATCATTTGTATATTATTAACACAGTATCAGTATTTAATTTTTAAATACAATTAACTTAATACAGACATGAGTGTGTCTGTAGTTGTGGTTTCTTTAGGAGGACAGTCTTTCCAAAGCACCCACAGCTCCTTTATGTGTTCGACTAGTTGGAAGATGCAACATTCCAATTCAGCTTTTTGTTTAATCTAAATTATAACTTTAGTTTCGTGAAAAATAAGTACTGATTGAGTCCCTGTGGGCTTTCTGTGCAACAAAACACCTCAAATGGTGCACATACAAAAACAATTTCATGTGTGTTTGAGATTGAAATTGAAATATGAGGCAGATTATTAAAGCAACAGCATGTGGTTGTGCGAAGCTGAGATTGGTGATGACTTTTTCATCCGCCCTGTCTGTTTGCTTGAAGCAAGGCAGATAAAATCAGATGAATTGAGGACTAGAAACACAGACTGTGCTGGCAAAGTCAACATTTGAATCTTTTATTTATAACCACATAGAAACAATTACCTGCCAGTAAACGCACACACAAACACACAGCTGTTTTGCATACTGTTGAATACACACACTGAGAAATAGGCTGAAAAACCTTAAACACAGCTGCTGAATGAATATTAACCCACCTTGTGTAGTGTCAGTTCATGTAGCACTTGGTCTGTGTTCAGGTCTCCGATGTCACTCAGTAGGAATCTCCCTTTTGGTTCTGATCCATATCTGTGGCAGGTGTCACTCATTATTCCTCTGTGCCTTGCAGGGCTTCCCTTTTGTTTCCTTTTCTTCTTTTTTGTGATGATTATTTAAAAGATTTTCAGATTTTCCACTGATGATAACTGAGAAACCAGGAGCTTTGCTGAGATGAATGAGGGCAGTATTACAGTGTCAGAAAAATCTTCAATAATCTTCAATACAGACTATTTTGTAGTCTACATGAATGAGATACACATTAAACTTTCACATCCATTTTAGTGGATTTGATCTATTCCTCCACTATGCAAAGGTCAGCTTTATTGTATGAGGTATCAAAAAAGTTCTGTTCATGGGGTGTCGATTAGCTCAGTTGGTAGAGCATCTGTCCCATATACGAAGCCTTGCTGCAGTGGCCCCTTTGCTGCATGTCATTCCCCATCTCTCTCTCCCCACATTCCTGTCACTCTTCAGCTGTCTCTGTCAAAAATAAAGCTTGGAAAAAAAAGAAAAAAAGTCATATCAATAGGGATGGGAATTGATAAGATTTTTACGATTCTCCTTAACGATTCGATTCTTTATCGATTCTCTTATCGATTCTCATTTGGGAAAAAAAGAGAACAAACAGTTTGATCAGCATCATCTAGAGGAGGTAGTGAACTGGAACGAGTACTAGTACAGCTGCCAGCCTCTGAGCCAGCCAGACTCTCTCTCTCGTCATGGTCATCTTCTAAATGTAATGAAGGCATTCGTTTAATGTTAACTGTTATTGCATGTTTTACAAAGAAGCACATGGCACTAACATGGTAGACACTGTGTTATTTACCTTCCATAGTAACCACAGAGGTGTTCATAGCCTGGCTGCTGCTGCTGCTAGGTTGGGATTCATCTCCAGTCCGAAGTGTGCCAAAAACACGACAGTCATTTAAAAATATTGCATGTTGTGTGTGCAAATGTTTCTGCATGTTCGTCGTGTTCCCTCCCGATTGCGTTTGCAATGATTGCAAGTCGCCCTGTTGCCATCTGTTTTGGTAAAATGCAGTCAAACTTTGGAGCGTTTGAACCGAGTGGGTGACATTGTTTACTACTCATTGCACTGCATGTGCGAAACTTGCGTAAGTTACGTGGCGTAATTTGTCGTGCTTGCTGGAATCGATAAGAGAATCGTTAGATAAACTGCCAAACAATTCCATGAAATTGAAACACACGGAACCGGTTCTCAACAAGAACCGGTTCTCAATTCCCATCCCTGCATATCAAAGAAAAAAGTTCTGTTGATATAATGGTTTAAGAGTCAAGGTTCAGTAGAGGTTCAGTACAGCACAACCCCCAGTAGCAGTATACACCCCCCTAGTGCATTCATTTCATGTAGGTAATGCCATCAAATAAGGATTAGCATATTCAGTGTGTTTCTTTCACAAATCCTACAATGGACCAAAGTTCACCTTGTCTATCCACGACTAAGAATCCACATTATTCCCAAACAACTGATTTAAAAGATGCAGAGATGTCTTCCAGCTTTTATTTGTGCTCGCCATAGTGTGACTGACTGCCAATCAGTTTATTGTTAAGTTTTCAGTTGGAACTTGCAGTTGTGAACTTTGGTTCCACATTTTGTGCATTAGTCTATATACCATATAGTCTGTATGCAGCTGCATGCACAGGACTGTGATCCCAGGACCATGACCGTTCAGCTTGAAGAAACAAACTCATACAGCCTAGAGTATTAAATAGTGAGAAAATGAAAATAATAACCAGTTGTGAGTGAAATATAACTCCCAATATTATAAGAACTGAGGAAATAAGCAATAATACATGGACAACCACAGTTAATCAAATTGTAGTGTGCACCACCGGAAAATTCAACCTTCTGAATCAAATGGAAGCAAAATAAACACAGGAGGTGTCAGGCACACATTATTTAAAGATAATCCATGTGATGCAATTACTTCTAAATATTGAGAAAAAGGATGAAATTCAAGAACATCCATAATTTAAAGACATCTGTTGCATCAACGTACAATGCTTTGCTGATAGTAATCTTTTGAAATAATAATAATAATAATATAATAATAATAATAATAATAATAATAATAATATATAATAATAATATATTATTATTATTATTATTATTATTATTATTATTAAACCAAGATAAGTTTACCTAAAAGCACCAGAAGCTCTCTATGTGGCTGCGACCTAGCAGTGAAAAACATGAGAGCTACCTTCCTACAATTCAAAAGGCAGAGTAAACACAGACAGCTTTTGTCCGTCTATTTGTTTAAGGGTTTTCTTCCTTGTTGTTATGAAAAAGTAACCTTTAGAGTCTTTGAGTCATCAGCATGTGATTTTCGGTGCAGCAGCAGGGGTACAGTATGTACACAATTGGACTCCTCAAACAAGCACAGTCCCCTTTTTCAAGGTTAGACTGGAAAGCATGTATACAGCTCGGGATTTGTTTTATCCAGACATGCTTAAAAAATGATCAGACAAAAGTCTCAAGAACTAATAACATTGCATAAATATTTGTTTTGGCTTTACTGATGATGTAACCCACGAGTACACTGATGTAAGAACACTATTTGGAGCCTGAAATCTGTTTTTAGAAAATTCAGCATCTGCTCCCCCAACATTTGGTCTGTTTTACTGCCATTAAACTAACTATCTAATTATTACAAACATCATCTGTAAATGTGTAATTTTTGTATTTTGTGCCTGGCTTGTCTGAGCAGCCTATTTTTTACAGTAGCAGGCTGATGACAGCCAAATTATTTGATTAAGTATTAGTATCACAAACATCAATATCACTGAATAAAACTGAATAAATAAATGATCAAAAATATATATTTTTATCATGTAGCAAATGTCCATGAAAATAATATTTAGATTAATATAGATGTACCTTATATTTTCTGGACCTAATTAAAGTATTTCAAATTCATCACAATCACATTGAACCAATACATTTTCTTCTAAATCAGTTAAACATATTATATGACACTGATTGGCCTAATCTAGTTTTCTGCCACTCATAATTGCCACTCCCAGTCTGGATATATCATTTCCATTGCATTCAAATAAGCGAGGACCTTAAATGGACCTGTCATGGACCAGCATGGTAATTCTCAGACGGCTCCATCTGGAGGTCTAACAATGGCCCATTAATCAGATGAATTTTCTCAAGTAAAATATTTGTTTGCTTTAAGTTTCTTCTGTTAGCATTACACTAATGCAACATTGTGCTAAACTTACTCTTTGTGTTTATTATGTGGTGTCTAGGCTGGGGGTTGGGCTCCAGGTGCTCTCATTACAGGGATGGGTGTGGTGCTGTGGAGCTGTCTGCACACACCTGAAGCTGATCATCATCTCGAGCAGTATTTAGAGGCTGGCCTCCTGCATGCTGCTGCCAGATTGTCACCGCGTTGTGGTAGATCAACTAGGCTCCTCATAAGACTTTGTAACCTGAGATTTATCTGAGTATTGACTTTTATTTCTGTCTCCAGACTCCAGCTCTTCGCCCTCCTCACCACCAGGCATCTGCACCAGTCCGCCCCAGCCTAAACCCCTCGACGGCCTCTCCCTACCTCGTCCCCGGCTCAAGCTCCCCCCGTGAGCTCCCCTGCCCCTGCTGCCTTCCTGGCGCCCGTGACACCCCCCTGCCCCTTTTTCCCGTGGTCTAATAAACGGCTGCTTATTTGGCAAACTCTGCTCCTCTGCATTTTTGGGTCCACTACCAGCGAGACACCTCATATTAATTCATAAATTTAACACACCTTTCACTGACCATATGGTGCATTTGATATAGCCTGCCATACTTGCACCATGCAGCACCAAGCCATGAGCAAATGCATTTCCACTGTCGCCACACAGCAGGGGATAACCACATTGAGCTGTGCTACAGCAGGACAGCTTGATAGCAGGGCAACTTAGAGCCAATCTGTACCCATCTCCTCCCTCAACGAAGCTGTATGTTGAGTGGCTAAGCATGTGTGGCTGTGCTGGCAAAAGGAGAGAAATAATTATTAAATGTTTGGCTGTGTTGAGCTTTCGTAGCATGAAACTGAATTTCTGTGGCTTCCATTATACAAAAAGCATTTATTAGAAATGGCCCCAGTGCAACTGCACTGCCTACACTGTCTATATTGACTCTCCTGCCCTGCACCCTGTGTGGACTGCACAGACCAAGACCCAAGGCCATCTGCTCTTTTGCTGTCACAGCCTGGTCACAGTCATTGAAGTCATAGAGCAGAAAAACAACAAGAAAACCACATAAACATGTCACATCACAAACATATAATTACTAAGGGCCAAAGTCCCAGACAGTGATTAAATATAAATCTTAAATAAAGTCTTCTTCAAGATCACCTCAAACTGGCTTTCCCAGAGTCCTAGATTTAATCTAGTCTTGAATTAAGTGAACCAATATCCAGAAAAAAAAGAGTTATACCAGAATTAAAAGATAATATAGTGGCTTAGCAGCATAACATAGAAGTCAAAAACCATTGAGCACTCCCAAAACATATGTCTCCCAATTCAGTCAAGGGTGATTGGTGTGTGATAATTTTGTTTAAAATCTATATAAATAAATTAGAATTGACGAATGAATTTGAAATGGATTAACTGATGTGAAAAGTTTAGGATTTTAAGATATTTAAATGTTCCATTTTGTTCTTTAGTAGTATATGCATCAATTTTTATGTTTCCCCACAGATGTCACTGGCGGAAAAAAAAAAGTAATATGTGGATAAAACAAGTTTGGAGTACATAAACAAGACCCAGCCAGTGGATTTAGATTGGGCCAATACACAAGAAGAAGAAAGTGATGATTAACAACTGGCTACCAACTTTATTTTAGAGCTGTCTAAGTCTAAGACAAAAGAAAGTTAAGCTTGACTTGTTTATTTAGGTCTTATGGTTATGCAAGATACTCATTAACCTTATAATCTTTCTAGGTGTGTAATATATTGATTAAAAAGCCCTAAATGAACGTCACAAACATCTCCCCCCATTCTGTATTTTGTCCACACAGATTCAAAGTATCCTTTTGATGAAATATTTTTTTCATCTTTAGCAGGTTAACATCAAGGAGAAAATGTCACATTTCAACATGTTGTCTTCAGTATTTTTGGGACAGCTTTAAGAGCTGTGACAGCGAGGACAGCAGGCTGTTTGCATCATGCTCACTGGAACACAAAATTAATAGAATCTGGCAGCATGATTACTGTATAACTCCTCTCACTCGATTCAATTCCCAAACAGGAGATAACAAGATAATGGATAGCAGTGTCTTCTACTCAAGGTCTATGGGCTTTGTTTTTCATTCACACAGCAGATATGCGGCCATCTTCAGACCTGTTATTTCTGCTGTCAGACGAGAAAGAGGATGGAGGGAGATGAAAAAAGGCCAATTCACAGCAGGGGGACTGAAGGAGGGAGTAATCTTACCCACAAAGATAAAAGAAAGATCATTCACTAAAGTAAACTCTAGCGTCTTATGTTATGTGGGTGTTTTTCTGTTGCTGTTCAGTGGAACAACTAGTGTCAATGTTTGGATAGCTTATTTCTGGAGAACGTTTATGCTACTGCCAGTGTCAATGGCAAAATTTTAGGTGAAGTAACTAGGTCTTAGTAAAACAGACAACACTTTGGAGCCTTGTGTTGTTTCAGGCCGTCTCTTGCCTCCATCTGCATAAGCAATGGGGTTAATTAGGGAACCCACTTTACTGATATGTTTCAAAGGATGAAATTAAAAATTAAGCAGCAGGCCTTTTCACGCCAGTGGAAAGCCATGGTGGATAAACAAGGAGAACACCCTGTCCTGGTTAGAAGCTCTCGCAGAAAGCATTGCTCCCATGACAAGACAAGCAACAGAAATACTACAGCACAGATGTTGGTGGATTGTGTTTTCCCTCTGATGCGCACTCCGTAAAAACTGCCTTCTGAAAACTTTGGTAAAGTTTTCTTTTTGATGGCAGCAGAGGGTCCGGTGTACATTGAAAGTAGTAAAAAGTAATAAAGCATGATGTGTCCCAGTAAAGGAGTTTTAAGGTGATATAAAACCTCTGCCTTTATTGTAGGTTGGTCTGCACGATATTTAATGCCACAATCAAGCATGCTCTTCTCAAATACCTGGAAGATTTCCAAATACTGGTCCGCCTCCGTTATGAAATGATGTTTGGTCAGGGCAAGATAACTCAGAGATTCATGCCGGTGGTTGATGAAGAGCAAAAGGTACAGGAGATGTTACAGGAAGATATACTTTAGCGCTGAGGCACTGAGATGTCATTAAAGATGTCGAAGGGATGGTAAAGAGCAGATTGAAGTTTAAATTGCAGGAGGCAGGTACGTCCCTTGACTTTCAGAAAGGATCACTAGATTTTATTGAGGGATATTATTACATTGTTAATCTTATAAACTCAGCGCGATTGTGGCTAATTGAAAGGTAATGGCATTATTGATTATGTTGACATCATCTGGAAGGTCTTATAATGGAAAGTGTGTTTCTGAATTCTAATCACTTTGGTTGATGGGTGCTTGGGATTCTCTTATTAAAAATGTGAATTACAGAGAATACTAACAGCCTGAGATGAATGAAAGTCATACTTTTTTATGTTTTGAAAACAACATTTACTAACTTTTTACATAGAGTTGTTCACTTATCTTACACATTTTCGGCTCTCGCTAACTGTGTCGGTGTCATCATGTCAGAGCTTTTTCACTGAAAACAAGTGCTATTGCTACTGCTGGAATGAAGGTTGGCAAGAGTGGTGAGCCTGAGTTACTGGTCATAAAAACCAAAACAATGAGCTGAAAGATGATAAAAAACACTCCATAGAGCTGAGGGGGACTGCAGAGTTTGAGGTTACTTTTCTGTCACTATGAGAAACAACTTTCACATTCCATACAAACATTTTAACCCATTGTCAACAGTATTGTTAATCAGTTATTTAGAACAGGCAATAAATAGTTCAACTCAGGTCAAGGTGCAGTTTAGTTTTTTGGCTCACACACAAACACAGAATGACTCACACTATGTCTGTGGGGAGTTACATGGGGCTGTTGATCATTACCAGTGGCTCTTGGAGAGCTGCTGAGTCCTCTGGCTTTCCTGTTAAAGCTTTTATTAAGACTTTTTTTTTTTTTACTTTCAGGCCATTGAGTATTTGGAAGAAAAACTCCACACCAACTGGAGTTTCAGGACCTATCAGACATTTTTTCAGTTACTCAGGGATGGAGAATGGTTCTTCAAGTGAGCCACTGCTGCCATTTCAGCTTCAAACACCAATACCCTTTGGTCTTAAGCCATAAAAAGTAAGAAAACTGCAAACTATTATTACATTATTTGTGTAATATCTAGTGTGCCAAATACCCTACCAGTAATTGGAGGGTATTGTGCTGTGCATAGTACATCTGAAAAAAAAAACTACACCTACACCATAATTAGCCAAATTATCCAAGTAGTTACAAAATGACATTTGAAAATGTTACGCTTTTGTCATTGGTGAAATAAAAACCTGAATATGAATTGGACTTAGATCAAAGTTCTTTTTCTAAAATAAGATGTTAAATACTTAAGTCTTTAATTACCATACCACTAACCTATTAACTTGATGAGGTTTTTCTGGAGCTAAATGTGTCCGGTGTTTTCTGGCACCTGGAGCCCCATCATTAACAGTATTCAGCTTTCCTGAGTGTGTACACCTTGTTTCTTTTTAGCAAGTGACAAACTTTGAGCCTCCTCTGTTCTTCTCTTGACACTGAGACAAGTGTTGGGCATTTTCCCTTTACTCATTTGTTTTCCAGTCTAATCGTCTCACAAGTTGTTATTTTGGGAACCTTTAACTACACCTGCCATGGCTTCCTCACCATCAGAGCACCTATGAGCACCCTGCTTGGCCTAGCCCAGTTGCAGGGGTCGGTATTATTTACATACTTCATGACATGCCTCTTCTTACTTCTTAAAATCCTAAGGAGCTTTTTGCCTTCACCTTTCCCAGTAAAAGATGAAAACATGGTTCATCACTTTGTCATAGTTTTATTCTGAATCAATATCTAACAGAGAACAGACATATTTCACTATACGATGAAGGATTTTGGGAAGGAGTCAGGAAGTCGTCCAACTTATTAACTTGATGAGGTTTTTTTTGGAGCTAAATGTGTCCAGTTGAATAATTAAACATACGCCCGTTTAGCTCTGGGTGCAGTTCACTCGAGACTTGTCCCCTCAATAATTCAACTTGTTAAGCCTTTTTATTAAAATCTCCATCAAATATTTAACTCACACCGGGACCTCTCCTAACCTTGCTCTTTTTATGATCATCATTATAGGCAGTTATGCTAACTGGGAGCTATTATTCTCATGGAACACCAAGCGCACACATGTCGATCATGTCTGCTAATTGTATGTTCACCTCCATAAACCACCACAACTGCTTGAACGAGCTCATATACTTTGATGTGGGACCTAAAAACAACACAGGAAGTGTGGTTGCACTGGGGCAGTAGGATGGGGGTGTGGGCACATATAGAAAGAGATGTATATGTATGTTGATGTTTTTACAATGTTAAGTATCTCTTTGATCTTGTGACAAGATGATAAGATATGGTAGTTAGGGCTCATTATAGTAGCGTGCATTGTGTCTCGTCGTGACTACCTTAACACCACTGCTCGTGATACTTGTCCCACTTGAACTTGCCTATGCCCCAATGCTCATTTGAATTATTCAGTGGTACATGAAATGAAACAAGAGCAATATAGTAAAGAGTCATTCTACTTATAAAACTTTCCAAGAGTAAATGAGTAAGAGCAGTGGGTTTTGGAAGGACTTGGCAGTAAATCACCCAGCATAAGGTGCTGCTGTGGAGTCAAGTCTCTGCAGCGGATTGTCTGTCACAGGGCAAATATTTCTCTTACAGCAGATGCTCAGCAGAGCATTAGAGTTTGTGTGGCCTCTCCAGGGAAAAAGCCTAAATAGGTTCACTTGTACTCACAGCGGTGTAAAGGAGGGACCCAATAGGCCACTTTGTTGGCTCTCAAAAGAAATCGGAGTATGAGGTAACAGCTCTGGTCAGATAAACACATGTTGACTCGATGTGGGAATTGAGTTTCTTTTCTATTTCCTATTTTTTGCATGAGCTTTCTAACAAGAGCACTGAATAATAAGAGCAAAAACTACACTGGTATTGTTTCACACAACATGATTGAAATACCTCAATCTTTTTTTTTCTCCCCCACACTAAATCAACAAAATAAAGGGGTAAAAAATCAGGTTTCATTATCAGCTTAAAATCCAGATCCAAATAATAATAGAGAGCCAGCTGGAAACTGGAACAGATTTTATCCCAGATGTAAGAACACCTCATTGAAAACACACACTGATGTAGGTAATAATTAAAATTAATTAAAAAAAAAATCAAGCTCTAAAACATAACTCTGCTCAATGGCATGTCATGTGGTTCGACCCATATGCCCAGAGAGAAATGGAAAACTAAATAATAATAATTATAACAGTTGGTAGAGTGCACGCCCCATGTACAAAGACTCAGTACTTGCTACAGTGTCATGTCTTCAAAGATACTATTGAGTTGTATTATGGGGCAAAATAGGTTCCAGCATTTTTGTTCTAAAATAAAAGCTACTAAAACTTCAGCTCTTGTTGCTGTCATACTGTTATGTCATTTTCTTGTCCAGAACTGATATATATGGTTCATTTTAGATGGAAGGAGTGTGTTACACTGAACCATCTCAGCTGGATTACTCAGAATCAACTGGGTGCCATTAGATGGTGGTATACAGTACATGATAGAACAGTCAATCCCCCCTGTAGGTTTGTTGTCAGAAAGGAAAGTTGAATTCAAATGGCTGCATGTGGTATACAGGGTTTCAAGTGCACAATCTATGGATTGTGGGAAATCCATGAGAGCATGAGAACAAGCAAACTGCACTCAGAAAGGACTGTATTACACCGCTGTGTTAGGTTAACCTCTGAGCCACCTTAGGGTACATGATGACATATGTTGTATATAGACTATAAAGACTATAGATTTGGAAATGAAGTTGTACCTGCGCAACATTAACAGCATTTCCCTCATTTGGACATGGCAATCAGTGGAAGTTCTTAGCCAAACCATCTAGGCAGTGTGTGTACACCACCGACTGCATTAGACATCCTGCTAGCTGCACTGGTCTCCCTGCTGCTTCCTGAGTGACCCTGAACTCCAACAATTACTCTCTTCTGATGCTCAGTGCATCACTAATGCATGTAAGCACAGAGCAGCGCACGCCATGCAGCATCACGTTGAGAAACATAAGCCGGGACAATTATCTCTGTATGGTTTCTATTACAAACATGCCAATTACTGACACCGCCACCTGCACACAAATGAAGTCCCGCAGGACCGGAGCACGCCCACTCTGAAAACCTTTCATAAACTGCACTTGCCTGTGGATTTAGGTTAAATTTCACAGTAATACATCTGCTACTATGTTGTTCCCACAAAAGTACTCGCCCTATAGGTGCTTTGAAAAATTGGATTTTTTACATCCATTTAGTATGCTTGATGTCTTTAACACTGGTAAAGCCTCTGCAACAACATTCAGATCATTGCATGACACTAAAACCCTTTCTAATTAAATAGATGTAGGTAGGTTCCTGAAGGCAACACTTGACAGCACAACCCCCCTGACACTGTCAAGTGAAATCAAATCCTCACTTCTGTCATATCGGTGCAGACAGACTGGCTGATACTCTGCTAATCGCTATTCAACAATGGCCTGTTACATTCAAACAAACCAATATGTTTGTCTAACCCCGGCTGTAACATGGGCAACTCTTTGACCTCTGTTTTGTCAAATCAGCAATCTGTTTCCTGTCATGGCTTGCCATTTGCTTCTGACCCTCGTGCTGTTACTGGACCCCGTCAGTGCTGTGTAGCTTTTCTGAGCGCAGCAGCATCCCACCTGAGAGCAGCTGGGTAGGGGGGAGGCAGCAAGGAAATATTGATCGTAATAAGCCAGGCAAATGACCTCTAGAGTATTTTTAGACTGGAGCCATATGACTGGGGAGGAGACGGACCATTTTCATGAATGAGAAATGAGATGGTCATTTCTCTCACATCGACGGCCCCCACCGTGATGTTGAAGAGTATGCAAAGCCCTCCCCCGAGGTTTGGTTAATTATTCAACCCCCACTACTTCAAGCGCACCCCAGTTCTGCTCCTTATCCCCTGTGCCCTCTATAAGAAAATGCCACTGAGTGATTGAATTGTTTGCTGACGGAACAATCACCACCATCTTTAACTTAAAAGCCACTCACCATAAATCAAAGCAAACATTTCTGCTACCTGAATGATTAATGCAATTTAATATCCTCATGTAAATGCCTGTTTCCCCAGCGTATCACAGGCACATGTAGATGGTACATGTTGAAGCAAGGGTACAACACATGATAAGATTAAAGACCTTACAATTCATCAAGAAAGTATCACAGGTTGTATTTGCGATGTATTTGCAGTCTGGTCACATAATGTTCCATTTCAACTGTGTAATTTCCTTTCTGATGAATTAGATAAATGATTCTGACTCCTCTGTGTTTTAATGACATTTAAAGATAAGCACCTTATTATGAATGTAAAATGGGTTTTTAGTGGGAGTATTACATGGCAAAAAGACTGGGTAATCTGTCAATCTTTGCACAGGAGAAGAAGGTACGAAAACAAACTCCTTTATTTTCTGATTGCACCTGCTAAATTCTGTTGTTTGCCTTGCACAAAAACATAGCATTTTTCCAGAAGTCACTCTCGTTGAAATCTAGACAGTAATCACAATTAGATCCTTGTCAAATCATAAACACATAGTAGGTATGTCCCTCCTCTTTTGACAGTCCTCTTACTTCACTAACACAGTTGCGAGAGAGCGCATTTCAATTTCCCTGACATGTGACGTGGGTGTTCAGTTTCGCAAGCTCTGCATCTTCACAGCTAATTCCTCCAGACTAAAATAGGTTCGCCTACCCCCTTCAGGGTTCATCCACCCCTCTGATCCTGCCACACATTACTCTGATTACTGACAATACATGTCCAAACAATGACACGTTATCCCAAGATATGGATTTCATTTCAGTACCCTCTGTGCTACAAGTTGAGGTCTCATCTTGAAGCTTTTACCTCTCAGGTCTCTGAATAATATTAAATCTAACACATCCACCAGTGTCATGAGGGCATTTGGACATTTGAGTTGCAATGTTTGAGAGTTATAAGATGTATACCACAAAGAAAGTCTAGATTCCAACACTGTATTTACACTGAAATGCAATGTAAATGACTTGGATTTAAAAAGATGTATTTGAGTGGTCTGTAGACCGGAAAAGCACCTCTCTAACAGTTATCGTGCTTTCAATCCAAAGCTCATGATAATAACAAGCTCATCCATACACACTCATACGTGGCACAGTGATCAGAAACAATTTAGGATTCAGTATCTTGCCAAAGGACACCTTAAGACCAGACTGCAGAGCCAGAAATTGAACCAACAACCCTCCTTATTATGACACTGACATTATTATGTCTTTCACTGTCAATGTGTGTATATAATGTGTTTTCCTTATAATATGCAGCCCAGTTAAAGCTCTATTAATTCATTTAATAATTCATTTTTTTATTTATGTTTTTGCTACTTGGGGGCATTGAAACAAGATGTAAACACAATATTAATATACTGTCAGCTTAAAAGTTATTATGGCAAACACATTAGTAAAGTATTAACCATTTTACAGATTCAGCAGACATGGAGCAGCATTAACATTTATTTGGAGTCGTGTTTCTGGCCACCTGACAAATTGAAGTCAAATATTAAGTTCCTTTTAGTTCCTTTCTTTTTATAGCCTGGCTGCAACCTCCTTACCCTACCCTGTTTTCCTAGCATGAAGGAGAAACTACCATTTCTGCAAAAAAGCAAAAAGCCTTATCTAGAGGCAGTGTTTAGTTTGTCAGTGCTGGGCTACTGTAGAAACATAGAAGTTCAACACGGAAAAGGAATTCTGTAGGGTAAAATGTATCAATTCTTATTTTCACTAATTACAATATAGTTATGCATTTTATTCTGTAAATAGAGCCTCTTAAATCTTACACTCTGGACCTTTAACCTAGAAACAAGTGAGTGAAGGAGTGAAACTTTGATGTCAGAATTTTATGGATTGGAAAAAGGATTGCCATTGAATACAAATCTGTCAGCAGTTATGTTTCTTCCAATGCGTATTTGGTAAAACTAATTAATATTAGTAGGAGAAAGGGAAGCGACAGCACTCTTGGATAATGATAATGTAGTTTTTCCTGGAAAACTCTGTTTATTGGACCAGAAATTCTAATGCATATGCAGAAGAGTATCAGTGTTTTCTGCAAAGTTTGTCAGTATTTGTCATACTTCACTGCAGAGATAAGAAGCCTGTATTATTGTAGAGAGTGACAGTCTCCTACAGAGAGCCTGTAAATCAAAAATCAAGCTACAGCACCTCTGATTATTTCAACTTTATCTCATGTATGTTGGTGGCTTAATAGTATTTACATTTTAAATGTGTTGTGTTTGTTGCACATTTGTAAATTCCCAACCACTTGCAATTTGTGTTCACGCAATCACTGCCAGAAGTGATTAGTCATGAATAATGCATTTCATTTTTAAAATTCAGCACTCAGGGTTTGATTTGCACAGTTATATTTTTTACTCATCTCACTTCACTTATCCCTTATAGTCTGCCTCCTCCCACCACCACCAGCAATTCTGCATTTGTGTTAAATAATTCAAATGGCGCAATAATCAAATGGAATGGATCCCGCAGTCTGTGTATTCACTCTGCCATAACTGCTGCCCCGTTTTCCCTGTGAAAGATATCTGAGAGGTTGGCAGGCCAACGGAAGCAGAGAGCTGTGCAGTAAACCGATTCCTCCTGGCAAGCCCTGGCATGGCATTTCAAAAAAGACTTTTTTTTCCCCCTTCTTATCAATCCACATATGCTAAGGAGGGAAACAGAGGAGTGTGGTGGATGAAGGGCCGATAGGGCACAAGCAGGGGGGGTGGTGGGTAAGGAAGGGAAGGAGGGAAGGGATCCCCCCCCTCCCCTCCCCTCAGTGCTTGCATCAATAAAACCAGCTTAAACTGCTTAATTATATTATGTAAGCTGCGAGATCAAGGAACATACTGAAAGCCTCCTTCTAAGCACTGTGCAGAGTGTGTGTCTGTCATTAAACCTTCCTTTCTATCTCCACATGTTCTTATTCCAAACTTAATATATTCTGATGTCTAGGATTATTTCAGGAGTGCTAGATTTCAATTGAGCCCCACTAAAAAAGTCACTCTTCATTATAAAAGTGTTCCTTATATCTCCTTGCTGCGTAAATTGACACCAAATGAGTGTCTGTTTTTGCTCGGCAGCATTTTTACAGCTTTGGATGGGTGTATTTTAAACACTTTATTCATAAAACATGCACTGGAGCTTTTAAGTGGCACAGCTCACATTCTTCTCAGCATAACGCAACACCCTGAATAATGAGGTATTTATTAGTAGACCCTGAAGTATTCTGTAGCATTCAAATGGAGAGAAAATATTGGAGATGTGATATAATAGATGTTTGTTTGCATCATGTTGCAATGCATTGCATGCACTATGCACAGGAACTCAGTGATAGTTTGTAAAATTGGCAACTGCTATATTAAAACACATGCCTGTAGTACACATAAGAAGTCTGTTTCCTATCATGTAATAACTAACATAACCATATCTGCATGTAATGTTGAGCCTGGAATTGGCCTGCTTTAATGAAACACAGTGACTGACAGCCCACAGATAATGTATATAGACTATGTCTTGTCTTCAGGGATTATAGATTGATTTTTGAAAACAGACGCATAATGGAACATACTTGAAAGACACAGTGAGGTTCTTGTAGTTACCTTGTAGACCAGAACAATCAGTTTCCACTGTAGCCATATGGCTCACGGAATTATTAAACTCAATATGAAACCAATGAGCCATGAAGAGGCACAAATTATTAGGGATGTCAGTTCTGTATTGACTGCAGAACCATTAAAGAGATTGTGTCAACCCTCTGTCATTTCTAGGAAAATAAAAGCTGAAAAACTATGTATGGCATGTGATTGCTCACTGATCAATATTTCCATTCATCTGTGATATTGCACTTTATATTTATCAGCCATAATGTAACCTTTCACATGCCACAGTTCAAAACTAAGCAAAATGACTCCAAATTTACCACAATACTTTGATTGTCTGAGTGCAGCTTGTGAATTACTTCCCTTGATTGTGACAACGTGGTATACATTTTAGCAAAGGAAAACTGCATAACAGCCATTTTCTGGTGCGAGCTGTTAAAAATAACAAACAGGAATGGTCGATAAGGGAGATGCATTCCCCGGGACTATGGGTCTTACAAGTTGACTGCACAGTAATTACATCTCCCGAGGATCCACGAGAGGAAAGTTTTCAAAAAGAGGGGGAAAGCTGGTGAGGCAGGAGAACTTCATGCTCTGCAGGCATCGCCATGCTCTCCTCCCTCTTGAAACAAAATCTGAATGCTAATATCTCATATATCTGCAAACAGATGGGAACCACGAGAGACACTTTGTTGCTGGTTAATTCATCTTCTCCATGTATTCTTTCTAGCAAATGTATGCTGTTTGCATACACGTGATATAAAGACATGTCCAACCTTGTTTTAAAGAAAGAAGGAATCCGTGATAGATAGATTTGCTGAAATACTTTGAGGCTTAAGAAAAGATCTATACTATTGCTGTACCATCAGCTACTCCAAAGTTTTTATTCTGAAGCCTCAAAGGTTGCAGGGATCGAAAGGGATCACCTGTAACTGCTTTGTCAGGAGTCTGGCAACTTTGCTCAAAGATGTATAGCTTTTTTTGTGGAATAAACTTGTTTTTAGAGAAGTAAGTGTAAAGGCCTGCTAAATGTAATGTGACAAAGTTCGCTCCTATTAATTATCTGTAGGACATGAACCACCTCTCAAAGAACTGCGGGATAGCACACAACATGATGTAAGAAAATGGAGGAAGCCACATAAATGGCAAAGATAATGTGGTCAAACGCTCCTGGTGGAGGCATGAAGCCATCTGGAGAAGTGACCAAAACTGCAGACACAATGCCATAGAGCCATCCCCATTGGAGTCATTTGCTGCTGTTTGCTCAGGACATAGAACCTGCTTTGTACCATAAGCAATTCTACTGCTTTTATATATAAAATATTTAATTAAACTAATCGCCTTGGCCAGGGGCCTGTGAGAAACATGTTACTTAATTTGCATTTAAATAGGAAAACACTGACCAAAATATTTCACTGGTGGGTGGGATGACTTTCTGTCAGCTGGGGTGATTTGCTCTGATTTACTGCTTTTGAAATGTTTCATTTGTGTGATGATCACTGCCCCTCTTGTGTCTTGTTATGATTGATTGTTTGATTGCACGATGACACCCTCTCCTTTTCCCCCCTTGTTTGCCAGGTAGGAGAGGTTACATTTGCAGTGTAGAGATGGAAAATGTTTCCTTCAAGTGGACAAGAAGGCTGATTTTTTATACTACCAGGCTGCTGAAGCGGAACGTTCATTTCATCAGCTGAATTGGCAGTCATTGTGGGAAATCAACCCCTTAAATTGTTTTGATTCATACTGAAGGCCTCTCTTGTCCCCATATCACTGTGGCCATTACTGACTTTGAAATGGTAATTAGGTCTTGTTAATGAATATTTGCAGTAGTGATTTATGTGACATGAACATACTCATTACATTCAGGGCAGCCATATATTGACTACATTTATTCAACATGACAACTGCATTGATGAAAACATGCTTGAATGCTAATTTGAACTTGATGCACATTTTCTCAGTAATGTTCTTGAGACTGGAAATTCAGTGTGTTTGTATGTATATGAGTGTTTTCTGGGTGGGAGGAGGAGGTAATGATATGGGAGGTTCGACTATTTTTATTGACTCGCGTTTGTATGAGCCACTCACGAAAGAGAGTTGGGTTTTCCAAATGAGCTTGGTGAATCCCCCAGTGACTCAAGCACCCATAAAGCATGCACATCAGAGACTTCTATCAGCTGAGTGAGTTTAGCCATCTGCTAACATGACTGGGATAAAATAAACTTAATTTTGTGGCTCTTCTAGACTTTCCAAGTGTTATTGGACCAAATAGTTCGAATTCTGATATTAAAGCGAATCATTTTGCAGGGGTTGGTCCATGTGGTCACACATGTTAGCACAGATGTGATAAGCTGCAGCATTAAACAACTTTAACTAGCTCTGAATTAAAGAAAAAACGTTAAAAAAAAAAAAAGTTAAATGATTGCACTGATTTGACGTTATTTTATGTTATCTTTTACCCAGGTCTCTTGTGTCAAAGTCATGTCGACTGTGCATTCTGTCCTCCTCAGACTTCCATGACCAGTGCAAGAATGTGGTACTTTGTCAATATATAAAACATTACAAGTGAACATAAATCAGTTTTTTTTTTTCAACATCAGTAGTGTATAAACATAATTTTTCAGAGCAAGATCTGGTGGTGGGCAGTATTTCACACCAACAGTATGTTTTACCTCTGATCTATACTATCTGTATATGTTCAGCTGGTCAGACTCCATCATCTAGAGTGATTGTAGATGATAAAGTTCCTTGCAGTGCTACTGACACCTTAAACAGGGTCAATCTGAGTGCACTGCCTCACAGCTAAAAGGAGTGACAGAGCTTATTTATAACCTGTTTCAATGGGTCTCGCTCAATAGTGAATCTGCTGAATCAACACCAGCAACACTTCCCCTGGTACTATTCACGCTTATGAAAAATGTATATAAGCACATGTATTTTCTTTAAACTACTCATATTTCATCTTAAAAACACAGTATAATCCTTATGATATTGTCTGATACCGCTGTACTGATTACTTGAAAGCATAAAATGCACATGTTAGCTCCCCTTCCACTCAAGGTGGTTTGAAAAACATCTGTTGTTTTTAAACTGCTTTGATTCTTTGTGCATTCCCCACTTATATAATATAAGTAGGAGATATACATTGTCATTATCATGACTATGAGTTGCAAATAGGTGTGACGCTTACGGAATAAACTGGATCCCCATTTCTTTTGATTTATGTTGGATGAAAAGAGCTCCATCAGCACTACTAAAATATTCCTATACAGTAGTATTTTTCAACTTTGAGCAATGCTGTAAATATCACCTGCTGCTCAGAGGATTTGAATACATTCCTTTAGCATGTGGCAGTCCACAACATACTGATCTAATAGTGGTGGGTAACTATAGCACAGCTTAGCCTATAATCTGCAGCACGATGACAACATTGCAAAAGCTTTTACCAAGTTTAATACATCTTTTTATTTATGCAGTCTGATTCACAGCCATAATTTTGATGATTATAGAGGATTTGAATTTCCACCTATATTCCATTGCACCTATACATCTCATTATTCCTGTTCATCAAGATAAAGGTTACAGTGATCAAGCAGCAATTCTGATACCAGAAAGTCTGAATCTATTGTGGAATCAGAATGTATACATTTCTAAATGAATATATTCTGGCACAAGAATTTTGCACAGTAATTTGTGAATTGATACATGCATACCAAAATATGCATATTCGGTATCATGAGAGTATTAGGAATTTAAAATGAAGATGGTAGAGCTGGCAATGTTGTATTTCCAACAATACAGCAGCCTAACAATAAAGCAAAAGCCTGCTTCACCAAACACTGAAGGGATAGGCGCGTGGAAATGTATCCATAATCCATTAATGTTCTAAATATATTGTAGCGTGGAAGGGTTTTCTCTCATATCTTACAACAAAAGGGTTGTACATAATGAAAAGGACTTGTGAAATATGTTTTACCCATGCAACACTAACCTACCATAGACTTTTCTGAAGACATTAAGAGCTGCAGACTAGTAGCTAGTAACTTTGGGAAACTTGATCGAAAAGTTCTCCAAGATCAATATGGGTAAGAGTTCATGAGGTTTCAGCCACTGACAATCCTCCAGAGATCCATATTCATCGTCATTTTATTTTAACCTACATCCACTTGTGCATTGATAACAACTGTAATTTTTGTTGTTGCAGCTTTTCTGCATTTTAAGTAGAACTAGAATCTCAAAACCTATAAAAGAAAAACTCTGGCTGTAGTCACTGTTTATAATGACCTGAAGGCAGGGATATTGTGTAAAGTAGAGCCATTCTAGTATTCTTCATTTTAACCACATTTTCATCATTTGCACAAAGAGCTTAGTCATCTCTGTGGGCTGAAATCTATATCGCAGATTGCAATAGGAATTCTGAATATTCGTCATCTTAAATTACAAGATACTGTATCTGAAGTGGCTAAAAAAGGCTTTGCTGAAAATACACTTGATTGTGATGCTCAATGGTGGGTGACCATAGTTGACCCTCTTTTTCATCTATCTTGACATGAGTATGCTTCATAGTTTGTATGCCCTCCAAAATCTAAGCATTGCCTCAAGAGATTTGAAGTATTTGAGAAACCCTGTCTTTTATGTACATCATTCCACAGATTTCTTTTTTTTTTTTTTGCTGTGAACCCATACAGCACAACATGAGCAGTAGCTGCAAATGAGCAGCATGCCTGCTTGTCTGTCAGAATAGAATTTTTAGCTTGAACTTGACCGTGGCAGCAGTGGCTGTGTGAGTAATCACAAAGACATAAAAGGAGAGTGATGTGGGAGAGCAAGCGATCTCTGAACTACTTTGTCAACCGAGTTGACTTGTCTTGGCATGGGTAAGGTGGTCTGAAACTCTGAACACCATGTGTACTACACTAGCCTGTAATGGAAGGCAGTCATTATTATCTAATTAGGCAGACTAATGATATGCCACAAAAAGCCATAAGGCCAAGACAGTCTCCTTCATGCCCGTCTGTTTTCAACTAAAGGCTCTTAGGGGCCAGAAATACCCTAAAATTACTTTATAAAACGTCATCTAAGGTGACAATTTAGAGTTTAGAAATTTCCAGATGGTGTTACCTAAAATCAGAATAAATTATGGGTAAGGGGCAGCTAGGTGAGATACAAGTTATAAGATAGTTTAAGAAATGTTCAAGGTTGGGGGGGGTCAGAGAAAAATGGGAACCCTGTTCCAGTTAGAGAAGAAGACATACTTTATTAATCCCTCAAGGGGAAAACTTTTTTTACATGTATTTTAACCCTGAAACACAACCACACACAAAAGGCTCATTGACACGCAATGTGGAGCGAGAGATGGTGGAGGGATGGGCAGCCACCCAGAGGAGTGACCTGCAAACAATTGGGGGTTTGGTGCCTTGCTCAAGGGCACCTCAGCAGTGCCCAGGAGGTGAACTGACACCTCTCCAGTCTACCTTCCACACTACGGTCCTTGCTGGACTTGAGCCGGCCACCCTCCGGTTTTCCAAGCCAAGTCTCTATGGACTGAACTACTGACTGAGTTGACTTGAGCTACGGTTTGAGTTGGGTCAAGAGCTAAAAGCTAAGGAGATTATTTCTTTGCGACTGCTTTCTAGAGAGAATGTGCAGCTCTGACAGATAAGGGTAATCACTTAACTACTTGGGACACCATGAATGTAAAAAGTTGGGACCAGTCAGAGTGACGACCTGGCTGAAAAGAAAGGCTCAGCCATGACTGCAGGCTGGTGGTAAAGGAGTGTATCATGGACTGGATGTATGGAGGTGTTTTGACAAATTCCACATGAGCTCCAAGTTTTACAGAATGGATGTGTGGAAATCAGCAAAAAGGATATTCCATTAGTCAAGTCATGGCCTGGTCTGCAAGCAGTTTTATTTAAAACATCTATAAAATACAGCATGCTGGGGGGACCAGGTAGTGGTTCTAATGTGGTCCTTGTGGGACAGTTGGCCAAAGATCACTGCAAGGATTTTGCCAGATTGGTTATGTGCTCCTTTTTTTTTGTCAGTGTTAAATGCACGATCTTATAGGAATAGATACTAGTACAGGATCCACCTGAAAATGTCAACCAAGCATGCATAAAACTATGGATTAACCTGGGTTTTAGATTTTGATCTGCAGAGAATTATTCAGAGAATTAGCGTGATGTTGAAATTTAGCCAAAGAGTTTTGGAGTAAAGTGAGAGTACACCAAAGACAATATAAGGTATGTTATCAGGTAGAAAAAGAACCTTGTAAGTGCAGAAGAGATGATGATGATGACATACCAACAGGATCAAGACATACATTCATTAAAGGCAGATCATTCCTGGTCAATACCAGAATTTATGGTTATAATTAAACTTGTGGACTTTGGTGTTTAGACTCAGAATTAGAATCAGAAATACTTTAATAATCACAGGGGGAAATTGTTTAAATTGTTCAAATGGCATGCTACATGTGAATATGTAGTTACAAGCAAGACCATAAACATTCTCAAAGTTTTGAAAAGGAATGGAGCACATGTACACATTAACAGTGATTAGAGGAGTTGATATTTGATGTAAGAAAAAACAACAGGTCAATGGCAAAGGTCTGGAAGAAGGTTGAGAGCATCTGACAATGAGGAATGCTGATTGCTCAGCTGGGACACCAGTTTCAGTTGTTAATCAGGGGAGTGAGGAGAAGAAGACACAATAGTGTATATGATCTCTCACTTTACTTGATAACCTTCCTGACGTTCACAGGCCATTCTTAATTATCTTTCCCCACACCATCATTGAAAACATAAATGTCCTTGAGCAAGATATTGAACCCCTACCAGCTCCAGGGTGCTGATCTGTGGTGGAGTCTGACTTCTAACCTCCAGAATTTCTTACAAGAATGAATAAATGATTAACATCTTCCTGCTATTACTGACAAAGGACATAATAATTGACAAAGTGAGCGCCATTCCAGAGGGTGCTAATGACAAGGGCAATACTGTAAATGTTCTGTTCATTCATTCAGTACTCATTGACACCATTAGAACAGCTCAAAGTAGGGTAGCAATACCAGTTGAGAAGAAAGTGAGACTTGGGAATACAATTAATTAAGAATTTGATACACTGTGCTGCAAAATGATGTAAAAATGATGTCTGGAATCGAACATGAGAACAGAACGTGAGAGTTTGGCTACCCAAAATCAGGTGTGGCTCAGGCTTTAGATGGTTGTATGGTTACTTCAAGAAATAATGTTGAGAGTTTGCAGAAAGTGAAAGAGGAAAAAAAAAAAGAAACTGTTAAGGTGATAAACCTAGGTCTCTCTTTACCTTGCTTCTCAGTTATTTTGCTACTTGAAATCACTGTGTGTGAAATAACTGTGCCGGGTTTGGTCTTACACTGTCACTTGTCCAGGATGTACCCCAACATTCGGCCCAATGCCAACTGGGATTGGCTACAGCGGGCAGCAGGCTGAATGGAAAATGGATGTTGACATGGAACTGTAGGGTACTATGAAGATAAAAATAACTAAATAAAGGCTTGTCATTTTGTTAAAGAAAATGTAAGTAATAATGGTACAGTATATGAAGAGTGTTACCTTGGTTACCCTTATGTCTGATAGCCAGTACCGCGTGCCAGATTTACATTGTGTAATATTTCTCCCTCCCATCCTCCATCACTTACATGTTTGTTTTGGAGACCACTACAAAGCTCAAGTTTTGTTACGAGCCAACATTCTCTCCACCATCTGTTGTTGGTATTCACTGAAAACATGCAGCCGTTGTGCTGTAGAGCACTGCAGCAGATTTCTTGTCACTTCAAGTGGGATCTCAAAATGTGAAATAAAGAACATTATCTAAAACAGTCATGCTGAATTTAAGTATTATATTTTAAATTGATGTATGTTGATGTCAACATTTTAAATGTAACAACTTAAGGTAATACACAACTTTCTCTTTAAAGAGTTATACTTGTGTTTTATGACTATTTTCAGCACAAACAACTTAATAATTCCTTCAGAATACATTTGGCAGTCAGTGCGACAGTCCACTTTACTTCAGTCACTTTAAAAGCTTCTTATCTGCCGATGCACTTTAAAATAACTCAAGCAGGAGCAGCTACATAATTTTGCTCTGGATGGTGTTTTAGAGGTGTGTGTGTGTGTGTGTGTGTGTGTATTGTTTATTTTTAAGAGGACAGGGATGACCAGCAGTATAAAACTAAATGTCACAAAGAATTAGTGGGAATTATGATGGGCTCAGCACAAAACTAATGGTGTGTTTGTTTTTGTGTGTGTCTGGAGCCAACAGAGTTGGGCAGGTTAATGTCAAACTTGCTTAACATTAAACAAATAAACATCTGGCTGATTTTTTAGACTTATGCTGTAATTAAGGAAGTGATCTACTACATACTGTATCCTCATTCACTACTTCATCACTAGGATAGTATTAATATAGTAGTATTTAAAGCATGTTTATTTATTAATGCATTATTTTATATATCAAAGCACATGGAAATCAATGCTAGTGAACTGCTCTGATGATACTGCCTGGATCCACATACTGTAGGTATTTGCAGTCATCATCTGTGCATCTGTGATGCCACTTAAAAAGTAAAACCAAATAACACTCCCCCTCTTTTTGTTTCCATAGTAACCATATGACAAAAATGGAACAAAACACAAAGGAGAGGAGCAACATAAATGAACATTTAAATATAAATGATCATAAGCCTGAGTGACAGCTTGAAAGTCATCATGCCACTTATGCAGAGGTATAATTATTTTAACCATGACATCTTGGATTCATCCTCCTGACAGTTTGAGGAAGGAAATAAGGCAATTTCAAAGCACCACATGCATACAAGCAGGGTAAATTGACTTGTACAAAATTCAGGACAGTTGCTGTGAATGCAAACAGACAAGCGAATCACCATCAAAGTGATTTGTCAAGGAGGAGATCAGAAACCTGTGTGCCTGAAATTCCTGCTTCACAGCAGAAATAGTTTTCTGAAGTTGTGCACAGAAACCTCCACATACGCTGTACACTCTGTAAATGTTTGAATGAGCTGACTAGAGGTTATGTAATGTGGTAACTGTCCCAGTGCTCTTCCATCAAAGGCAAGGCCTGAATTAGTAAAGTACACTCATAAAAACGCATGATGATTCATTCATAAAACATCAAAGTTGCCCTGCATTGTGAAAATGTGGATGCAAACACTTATAAGACACTGTTATCGTTGGAAATGAGGCCATATACTGTAACAATGATTGCAACCAATATTTCCTGGTTACCGAAACGTGCAGGGCTGGTCTAATGTGTAATTCTTGTGAAATGTGTTTATAGTTTGTAGAGGTGTTTCAGGATAAATGCACTGTATTTCCCTCAGCTAAATGTAGATCTACCTTAAGAACAGCGACAAATTCGAGCACGGAGAGGCTTCTGGTGGACGGTTTTATCTCAGTTCTGCAGTTTCTGGCTGCATTGCATGACTTAGCTTTTCCACCACTTTAGGAAAGTATTCAGAGCCTTTAATTAAGAGAAAGTGGTAACACAGCAAAGTAAAAATCCCACAGTACAAGTAAAATTGTACTCAGAAGTTTACTTAAGCAAAAGTGGAGAAATATTAGCAGCAATATGAGCTAACATACTGTACAGTTTACTCTGATTAGTGAGATAACCTCTAACTCCAGCTGTCAGATGAATGTAAAATAGAGTAAATAGTACAATGATTGAATTATGGTGGAACAGTAAGTAGAGCCTGACCAATTGGCCTATTGCAGACAATATCTGCATGTATATTATATGATAAAATATGAAAACGTTTTTTTTCCCTCGTATATTATTGCAGAAAAGGATGCAGGTAATGTACTGAGGTCACTACAAAGTTCATCCAGCAGAATGAACTACGATTTACAATACAAGAGAAGAAGAAGCGTAAGAGAGAAGATCAGCTCTCAACATTGTCAACTAGAATCAATTAACAATGTATATGTTTAATGATGTAGACATTAGACAAGACAAGACATGTTAATTATCATTTCCCCCCCTTTTAAAAATAGTATCAGTCTCAAAAAAATCAGCTAATGATTTTTCAAAAGGTTTAAGGTTCATGAGGTTAAACAGATTAATATTCTACAACCATACTAGCAGCTCTGCAATGGTGCACATAGTGCTTTGTGCTTAAAGCTGATTTTATCATGCAAATATGTTTACAATAACTATGCTAACATTCTGTTTAGCAGGTATAATGTTTACCATTTCTGTCATCTTAGTTTAGTGTGCTATTTATTTCATCACCTAAAATGTTTTTCATACTATATTTTATATAGTATAGTATAAATCTATATACCTTCTTCATAGTGTGCCTATCTTAGTCTCTAGGTTTAATAATAGTAATCAATAATATTTGATCCATATTTCTGCTATTTTTCGTGGACATTAAAATCTTCCAAGGCCCTAAGAGAATATTGATATCTCTCCTCTCTTATGGTGACATCTAATATTCATATAGCAATAAAGAAGATTTTTTTGACCTCCTCCATATTTGTTGTGCTGGTTGCAGCAGCAGACTGTCTGCCGTTTACAGTGTCTTTGCTACCAGCCTATCCTATGCGATGTTTAGATCTGTGCTACACCTTAACCCTAGAAACAGTGTGGAGATAGCAACATTTAATTTTCCATATGTCTGTTGTAGACACCACGGTATTTTACAGGATGAGGGTTATCTTTAGATACAAGGCCCACAAACATGGTGCTAAATAAATTCAAGTGTGATTTCAGTGATGTAGCGCTGAATTCCCTTCAGGGCCCCCCAGTCAGCAGATCTGGGAGATTTCCTTGTTCAACTGACAAGAATAGTTGCTTCTTGACAAAAAGAAAACTTCAAACAAGTGCTTGAAAGTCATGTACTGGATGTATTTCAAGGTTGTTGTTTTTTTGTCTAATCCCTTAACGGGACTCTTCAAAACTATTCACCTCACTCTTCAAAACTGTCCACCGTAACTGCACTGCCATCTCCTTTTTTTTTTAAAGATTGTTTTTTTGGGCTTTATTTCTGATAGAGACAGCTGAGGAGTGACAGGAGTTTGGGGAGAGAGAGACAGGGAAAGAGCCACAGGTCGGACTCAAACCCTGGGCTTCCACAGCAAGGACTGAGCCTTTGCACATCGGGCAGCTGCTCTACCAACTGAGCTAAACGCCGCCCCTGCACTGCACAGCTTTTCTCATGTGAGACGAATTACAATAACCCATATCAGAAGTGCTCCCTAACATGCACTGTTGAACTGCAACCACTGCACTGTTCCTTCAGTTTACCTTACCTTGAGAATCTGCAAAGAAAGGATTAGCGGCCAAGATAAAGGAGCTGAACACGGAGGACCGTAGGGAAACGAATATGCAGCTTTAAGCCTCCCTGGGCCTCATTACAGAGTCCACAGACAGACCTACAGTGCAACAGACCAGGGCTGGTCCATACACGTTATGTAATCACATCACAGTCCTACTCTATTAGTTGTTTAATTCAATCCAAACATTGCTTGGTTGGTTAAGCTTTCTTACAGATCATTATTTATTTTTTTTATTTTAGCTATCTAACTTGTGTTATTGTGTTTAATTCTCAAAAGACTACAGATCCAACTGCGACCCGGACAAAGGCGCTCAGGGGGCTTCCTATCATTCTTTGGGATGACCCCACAAACTTCTTCAAAACAGGTTTTGTAAGTAAGCTTTTGGTTTCCTATAGTTTTCACCATTATTTATTTTTCACAATGACACTCTTATATTGAGTTTTTTTCAATGAGAAATCTAATGTAATGATTGTGCTCTTCTGTTATTCTTTATTAAGGACTCTGATAATGACGATTCCGTTCATGACCTTGACATTGGGATACTTTTCATTGAGCGTGATGGTACTGTGCTCACATCTTCCCAGCATCTCAGTCCAACCTCGTTGAAAATCATCATTGAGGGAGAAGTTGTGATGGACAACATTCAAGATCTGCCAAAAGCAATGTGCATTCTGTTTGGACTCACATATGCACTCCATCTTATTTATCCCAAGACTATGAAGCTCACATTTCAGTTCATCCAACAGGTATTGCTCTCGTTGGGCCACACTGACCTAAAGCCAAAGCTACAGACTTTGAAAAATCAGCTTGCAGTGTAAAGAGATGTCAAGTCTACTGTAAGAAGCTGTTGACTACTTTTTTTTTTTTTTGCCACACCAGCATATACACTTTCTGACCTGTGGGATAAACCTTTTTATTTTCTGTAAAACAAGCCGACAAACAGACACATGTAAAATGCAGACACACACACAAACAACACAGTTGCACACAACACAGACACGTACAACACCCACACACTCACAAACAACACTGACACACATACACACCTAAACACACTTCAGTGCTGTAGGTGACTTGTGTGAAATTTAAAATTGTTGTAAAAATTGTTGTTAAAGTTGTAGCAGAAAGACACAAGACATAATTGTTTCAGCTGAATGATGTTTTCCCTCTTTCAGGATACAGATATGGATAATTTAGTAGTGACCCTCAGGTGTTATACTCTGTGTTAAGAAGCCACAGTGTGATTTCCGCAATCAATCTAGGCTGTAATGGAACATTTTGTAGCTTATTTTAGAGCTCATGTTGAAAACAGAGAAGAGAAGTTTTGTAAATGTTTTTCTTGCACATTTGAGTGTGGGTTTCTTGTGAATTTGAGTTTAATGGATTTACCACTTTAATTTCAGGGGACATCCGCATTTTTTGTCTTGTAAATCTGTGACACATTCAACACCCACACACTCAACACACATAATTGTTTCAATGATTTGAAATTAATTTATTTTGAAAAACCTTTTTCAGATTAATCTTTTAGGTTAAACAAGTTGAGGTTGACTTGATTGAGCAAGTTTGGCTGTGTTTTGGCATTTTTCTTAAAAATAATATGCATTGGAGCATTTAGAGGTATTTCTTTATTTCCATCTTCCATCTTTATTTCCATTAGAGGAAAATACAGTAATTGTAATAGATGATGAGTAGCAATAACTAGTCATATTAGCTATTTTTATCTAATGTTTTTGAGTACACACTACTAATAAATATAAATAATAAACTTAAGGTTCTATGTTAATACAACTTGACATGTTTAGTTTCTGCTTGTGTAAAAAATTAGAGTTCCATGTTAATACAGCTCGACATGTTTATTTTCAGCTTGTCTAAAAACTAAAGTGATATAGGGCAACGGGTTTTCATGCGAACTGCGAGTAAAGTCAACTAATTCGGGTTAAGAGTGTGATCTTTGTCATAAATGTTTCATATACTGATTTGAAATATTTTTATCAGATCCAATTCATTCTTTATTCATGCTACTCAAATGATATGACATGTACAATTGTTGGTAGAGGATGTTTTTTGTCAAAGCAAAGTTATCAAAGTAAGGCAGGTCCCTCATCATTTCACTACACCGTGTTGACAGCTGTGCATGTAAATGTGGCAGCCAGCAGCTCATTCAACCTACATTTTTGTTTTAATTTGTGATTTTTTTCACCTTTATTGCTGAAGCACATGTTACCTATGGTAAAAATACACTGCACTGAAAAAGTGTAGCCAGTGGCAAAAGTGAGATTTAGCAGATGGGAGAATCCCAGGAAGATCTGGTGTAACCCTTTACTGGATAACCCTCTGACATAAAAGGTTATTCAATAAGTAAAAATATAACTAAATACATTAATAAATAATACAGTTAATTCAATATTTAAAATAATAGTGTAGCTTTTCCTATAAGCTCAAATCAGTTGGTAAAAAATTAAAACATTTGAGAGTCCCATGGCAAGTTTCCAACTGCCACATATTTTCATGCCTATGCCCATGTTGTGTATGTAGCCATAAGTAAATGCAATAGTGCATAATAACTATGTTATGCTATATTAATCATCTAAAACTGGGAGAATTCATTTTGTCAGTCTAGCAGTGCCGGGCAGGTGGAGGCTCGTCATTTTATGCTAATCTTGCCCACTATCACTTGTCTCTGTAACTTTCAGTTGTTTTTCTGATTGAAAGTTATGGAACTATGTTTGTTAACGTTTGTGTTGTTTTTTTAAACAGACTCCCAACTTGTTGAACTGCAGTCTTTCACCCTTATAAAGGAGCAATATATTGGGAATCTATTGAAGTTTTTCCTTGTGCAGACCAGATTTTAAATTTGAAAAACCAAGGCATGCTCAGAATTTGTTTTCGGCTCTCTCAAAACTCTTTTGTCATCAATATAATGTATGTAAACACTTCTAATCCACAACTACACTGCAAGATGTCACTAAATTGTACACACTGGTCCATTAAATTCCTTGTAGTATGTTTCATATAACTTAATTTTTGGAGGAAATTCTTACTTCTAATCAATACCAGCACAGTATTGCCCTGGACTTTACAGGACAATGCCCTGTACTCAAAAGTAGAGGTCCACACCTGAAACATAAGAATCAAACTTCATGGCATTAATTGAGTTAGTATTATTTCAAATCAATATAAATATGAACTGAATCAATGTATGCATGATGGAAATCCAGTGAAGTGCCGCACTATAATGCATTTATTGCAAGGTCTTTCAATAGACTTTATCATATCCATATGAGGGAGACACAACACTGTCTGGCTGATATCTGTTTCTAATAAAAGTTTAATTTTGGTATAACTTAGCAAATACTGCAGTCCAACTCCAGCCCACACTACTCTTACATTCAGAGAGCATTTGGAAGTGTGAGGGCACTTTATAATGAGAGCAATAAAACTCATACCTCAGCCTACAGAGCCAAAATCCCATTTTTTTAAAGCTTATTATAAGTGGTGTCAGATATCTCTTGAAGTGGCTCACATGCTCTCTGCTGTCTAATTGCCTGGTAATCAGCGTGTAATGAGTTTCTGATGTACAGACTGTATGTCTTGGGAATTTGAAGTATCGTTCCACAGGAATTTAAGCGTGACGAATGAAGTGATTGTTGTTGTGTTCCAGGGCATCGTAAACCACTGTGAGTTTGCCTGCCAATTCAACCTCCATTTTGAGGCCCATCAGCACAGTTGAGAGTCACAGTATTCAGCTGCTGATTTCCAATTGGCATCAAAAGTTGATTATACACACAATACATATTATGTAAGACTGTTTTAAAACCTTTTTTAATCAGTCTGCATTTGAGGTCTGAGCAACTATTTGTTCTTGAATAATAACAAAAATAAAACAAATATAAATTCAGGATTTAATTGAAGGCCTTCAAATAATTTGTCTTTTTAGATGCACAATAAAGAGGGATAATTCAATGTAACCAATTTAACATAATGTTATTGTAGCATATTAATTTGCTTTAGGGTCCAGATTATGATGAATAAATGCCTGAGCTCAGTGGAATTGCTAAAAAGACTTAGTTGCAATAAATCTCTTTAACATTGCCAATTGATTTAATTAGATTAAAAAGAGAAATTACAGCTGGCATGCAGTCAGATGATGGCAGCGTCCTATCAGGATCCAATCAGCGGCTCGATGAGACTCAATTAGAATTGAAGCAAAAGGGAAAATCGGCTTACACCATCAAAGTCTTTGGACATTCTCCCCTTCTAACCTGCTGAGCAAGTAATTGAAAAGGTTGAGACATGTTAACTAACTGAGACTGGACATCAGCCAAAGTCTGAAACATATTTATTAAATTTAAAGAACAGGGCTGGATGAAAAACTTGTAAAAAATGAAAAGCAAGGAAATGATATCTAACAACATCTGTTACCTGCACAGATTCCATGTTGTTCTACGTTTTTGCTACCAGAATTTATATTAGCTTTACCAGTATTGCACAGTGTTGCATGTCAAAGTCAGCAGTCTTGCCCACTGACAATTGATGCCTGATGCTCAGATGCCACTGCATGTGTGCTGGTTTCATGGCATGGTTAGAAAGCACCTCTCCACATAAAAAACACAGAGGCTGCTGAGGGTCTGAATCAGTTGCAGTAAATCCCAACATGACGTATTCTTCTTTATACAGTTTCTTTTTGCTTTCTGTTTTCTTTTCTTTTCCGATCGCCCAGAGTCTGCTTCATCCGAAACAAGTGGTCTTTTTTTTTTATTTGAGCCATCTCTCCATCTTGTCAAGTTGAAACATCTTCTTCTTTTTCTTCTTCTTCATGTAACTGTGATTAATTTCGAGCCTAACCTGAACCTTGCAAGCTAATGAGTTTTACCATATCAGCTTCCTGCAAATATTTTTATATATACTCTGTAGTTTAGCCAGATAAAGGTCTTAGTCACATTTGAATAAAATAATGTCATTTCTATAAATGTCATAATATATATATATATATATTATTATATATCTATAATAATTAATATATATATATATATATATCTATATAACATATATATATATTAATTTATTTTTTATTTTATTATATTATTGTGTTTAAAGATGTTTTATTTTCACGGATCCTTTGCAATTACACTATGGACTACTAGGCGTCCATAGTGCATCAGTCCATAGGGAGCCCTGGTTGAGAATAAATGCTTTAGAATATGAAGATGATTGGTAAACAGGAGTATAGAAGCTTGAAAGAATGCTTTGACTCTACACATCCATTCAAATGTGTTACAAACAGTGTGATCTCACATTGTAATTGCCTACTGCTTAATGGCCATTGTCTTCCTTTATAATATTACTCAGTAATGAATCAATGGCAGCTTGCAGCTGCTTGTAAACACATAATGTCTGTAGGCTGAGCCAATTAATTTATTTCTTCATATGTTCAGAGGTCAAGCCTAATGTGTTGCTGCAATGGCAAAGAAAGAAAAAAAAGTAGGAAAAGCTTGGTTGATTGATTTATTCAACCTCATAATGAATTTTTGTACAGACATCCATGGTGTCTGTTTCCAATTGACTTTAGTGAGCCCTTGGCTTTTTATCTAGCAGGTAAAAATCTCTATTTAAAAAAAATGTAAATTTGTCCAGTATCTGCAAAACTAATGATAATACTGTCAGCTGTACTTTGTTTTTAGTGCTTGCAGAGACAGTTCTGCAAGGAGATGTTTCCTGTATCTGTGTCATGTGGTGCTCCCCTTTAGGAGACTAGCAGAAGGCCCTGAGTCTATTCACTCCAATGGAAAAAGACATACATCTTGCCATACAAACCTGTCTCCGTTTCAGCTGCAAATAACTCTGGACATTCACAACTATTTCGAATGAGGTGGGACGATTGGATGGAGAAGAAACCATGCCCACTTTAGAGACAGGAAGTGTATATGATGTCATATCAGTGGTGCAACAGTGGAACACATTATCTTCTGTTATAGAGCATTGCATGTTGCAAAAATATTGCAAGACTTGTTATGAAGTGGTTTTAGATTCCTCCGCCCACGGCTGCTATAAACAAATACTAAATAAATGCAGCTTTAAATATACCTAAATAACCAAAATATCAAAATAAAATGTCAACAACCTGAACACCACATGCTCAACTGGCAAACTGGTTACTTGATTATAAGAAATATTAAGAATTAGGTTATTTTTATGATGTAGCTTTAAAATTCCTTTGTGTGATTCATGGTCAGTGTAGTGCAGCTATTCATATCTGAGCTAGATGCTAATTGAATCTAGTGCAGTGCTAAAAGATAGAAATGAAGCTTTTAGTCACATTATCATTGTTATTCATGCAGGCAATCCCCTATAGGTGCTGTTATTTTCCTTTGAAACTCCAAATCTGAAGCCTGAGATTGATTTAAATCTCATCATTTGAGGTTCACATCACAGAGGTCTAAATTAAATCAATGTCAGTGTGAGATTCAAATCCGACATTCAGCTTTTCCCCTTCTTCCTCCCTCCTGTCAGCTGACAGCGGGGTTCCCTCTGTGCCAGTTGATCAAAAAGACACTTGAAAGAAAAAAAGAAAAAGTCACTCCTGCTGTCCCCTTTGACAACAAATCATACTCGTATACTGGACTTTGAGACAGCAGGACCATTTTTTTTTCGAGGGGTGGGGTGGAGGTGGGGGTTGGGTTGGTGTTAATTCGGAAAACATCTGTCATCTTTCTGATACGATACTTCATCCATCAGAGAGGCTGCAGGGTGTCACAAAAATCCACTGTGAGGTGATTATCATTCTAAAAGTGCATTGGTCTTTGAACTGCAGTTGCCTGCGAGGAAGACAGACTCTCTCAGTTGAAAAGAAGAATACTTTTGACATGTGGGGATGTATTAAGGAGTGGCCAGAGAGAGAACAGTAGATGTATCTTAGCGATGAGTGCTGGGGAATACTCAAGCACAGTGCAGTTGTCATCAGATCTCCCTTTTGGGGGAATGAAAAAAGTTAACATCATTTCTTCTGACAGAGAGATGACTGACATATCCGTGGTCATACTGCTAAAACTCTGGGCCTTGGAGAATGGATGAATGAATAATACAGAGCTTCAAAACACACAGTAAAGATTTATAAGGAATCTATAGATTGTATAAAAATAAAAATAAAAACTTGCTTATTGTACCTGATTTTGATTTTGTATGTATATTATGTTGCTGCATTGTCACACTGGAATGTTGTAAGCCAAAAAAAAAAGTAAACATGAAGTCATGTGGACAGACGTGTCGCTCATTGAACTGATTTGCTGATGTCATCATGCATCAACAACAATTTTACATCGAGCTGCATCTTATCTGTTTATTTAAGTTCTCTGGTGCCACAAATAACGAAGTGATTAAAAATATTATTAGTCAAGACTAGAGATGTCAAAATGTTCCAATATTTTTTATTTTTCAGTAGCTGCTAAAATCATCCATATTTAATCAATTAAAAAAAATATATTAGACTCAGAATCAACAGATATGCAAATTGAAAGGGCTTTGATCAGGACTGGGGTCAACAAAACTTAATCAGGACATCCCTTGTCACTCTAGTTATGTGTGTTGTTTCTACGTTAAAGGGGATACGAATAATTAGTTCATTTGTTCAATATTTCAGTCTTGAATTGTCAGATATGGAAAACAATAACCAGCCCCAGTGAGAAATAAAATCACAGTACAAAATAAACTACATAAAAATGTAGTCTGTATTAACACAAAAAAGACAATGAAAAATGAATGCTGATAATGACAGCTAAAAAAAAGAACTAACAGTAACAAAAGATTAACTGAAAGCCTAACAGCAAAATTACATAGTTATTCATTAAACAGATTTGTTCACCCATGATCCCAGTCACTACAGCATTAGCTGAAAGATCTTTCTCAACACTTCGCCGTATCAAAACATGCCTGCGTTTAACTATGACACAGAGAAGGCTTAATGACTTGATGTGCAGCCACATACACCGGGTTGTTCTGGCACAAATGGATATGACTGCTGTTGCAAAGGAATTCATCCAGCAAAATGAGTGACGCAGACTGGTCTTCGGGAAGTTCAAGGACCACTAATGTAAGTCAGTTTTTTTTTTACATAACCTACATATCATTTTCTGTGGTATGGGTGCAGTAGGAGTAGGCCTGTTGTGTTGCTTACATTTCATTTAACAGTGCAGTTGCGCTTGTTTTGTTGTTAGGTGTGTGTATGTGTGTGTGTGTGCGCGCACGCTCAGCTCTGCACATCAGTCTGCTATGAGTGTTGACTTGTGATGATAATAACTATGATGTTGATTTAGATTCAAGGCAGCAAGATGAGTTTTGGTTGTGGACTGGACTGGATGTACTTTGTTGTTTGCTATAGTTCCATCTGTGCATTTATGTGTAAATAGGCTTGGCCTGTTGTGTTATGAGCAAGCATGTGTGCGTCTTCATCATGCGTGTACTGTAAATGTGACTGTGTGGTGTCGTAATAAAAAAAAGTGCTTTGCAACGGTATTTAATACCCCCTTGTTCAGATGCGTTCCGTGGTCCACGTATTCACCAAATCACTGACCTGCTTGACTGGCGCCCCGACTGTGCAGTCCCAAACATTCAGTTCAGCTCGAAAACTAGTGAACTGAGAAGTCGTTCTTGAAGGATAAGCCAGTGAGCTGAGAATTTAGTTAAAAGCCCTGGCACCTAATTGAGAGGGAGGGTGGGAAAGGGGTGGGCTTAAGCAACTCAGCAACTGTGGATCACTCAAGGCTTGCGTTCAGTGTAGTAGGTTCAGTAAATGAATCAGTAAATGTGCAGTTTGCAGTAAAAACATCTGAGATGTCTCAGGCTAAGCCACCACTCTTTTTTTTTATATTGCACGTTGCCCCCCTTAGACTGCATAGTCTATAGTGGACTAGTGTTGTTTTTGGCGGCCTTTTTTAATTTAAGTCTTAGTCTTGTCTTTGTGTCAAGCTGTCATTTTAGTTTTTATTAGTTTCCGTCATGTTCATATTCTTTTTAGTCTAGTCAAGTTTCAGTCGACTAAAAGTCTGAGCATTTTAATCTTGTTTTAGTCAGAATTATCCGTGACTATTTTCATCGACGAAAACTGATGACATTTTAGTCTAGTTTTAGTCAATGAAAATTGTATTTTAGTCTCTTTTTAGTAATGCAGTTCTATTTAACCCAGTCAACTGTCGCGGAAATTCAGTAAAGACTGAGAACACGATCAGTATTAAATGAGAACTTTATTCTTGGCCAAGGAGAGATAACAGTACGAGTACAACAGTCGCAAAGTTCTCTCTGCTGCTAATACATTCAACTGCTCCTTTTGTAGACACCCCCCCCTCCTCTGAGACCATAAAAAGAGGGATTCTAATTGCATTGGGGGGTTACCCTCGTAAATATCTGCTTTACTCCCCTTCTACACCGTGGCTGGTACCAACATCTCCGGGACAGAGAGAAATGTCAAAACACAAACATATCAAACCATCAGGAGGCAGTCTCCTAAGTAGGACAGAGTTCATACAAAGTTAAACACAAAAATATAATTTTAAAATAAAGATTACAAAGAATTTTTCCACTACACAACACAGTATAAGTACCTAGTAGCATAGATGAAACCAAAATTGTCTTTTAGCCAAACCCATTTCACAATTCAAACAAGGCTGACTTAAATATTATATATTATTGTTACCTTATAGACTCAAGAATACATCCATTCCAGGCACGGAAGACGCTCTGATTGGAATTTATGACATATTTATATTATGAACCAAACATGTTAGAAGTACACACACCTAAATGTGTTTAAAATAAATAAATAAAACAGCATCACATGACAATGCCAGAAAAAATGTAATACACTCAAGTTTACCATAAAGAGAAACAAGGTGCTGGAATGCTTGAGTTACAATAACATAATAAAAAGTGCAAATAAAATGTGTGTGTCTGTGACTTGTATTGCTTGTAAAGTAAAGTCAGATTTTGCATCATAAAAACTATTAAAAGATGTAACAACACTACAAACGGTTTGGACCTTAGGGACACATAATGGGATGGGAAGCACTGACTGCATACAGTGGAATTCGTTGACCGAAAAGAACAAACAGACAGTACTGAATTATGCCAACTACTGAACCAAATAACCAGCAGTCTCAACAGCAACTACATAAACTGTAACCTCCTGGATATGTTATTTTAAGACTATCCAGTGCACATTACTCTATGGCTATATTTTTGACATACGATTTTCTTTTAACTGGTGCCCGGCACAGATCTCTGTTTGATTGCCATAAAACCCACATTTGTCAAACTGTTAAAAAGCTACACCTTCAGCTTTTAGCTGTTAACACTGTGTGTTGGCCTGAACTTACCTGAATATATTTGTTCAGGAATCAAAAAGTAAAGTCTTCACAACCAAATCAGAATCAACAATTTAGGATCAGCAGAGTTTTTTTTTGAATGGATATAGCAAAATGCTCTGTGTGTGCGTGTATGTGTTTGTGTGTGTATGTACAGTACATGCATGCTTCTTGCATGTCTGTTCAGGCCAGCCATTAACAGCTACTTAGGCTTGTTTACTTTGAGGAAAGTGCATCTTTCCAAAATGGTACTAGCCCTGTTCCTGCAGCCACAAGAGAGGTAACCAGTTACACTGAAGACCCTCTCTGTAAATGCCTGAGAGGCTGGCATCACCAGGAGGTCCAAGGTCAGAGGTATCAGTGTTGGAAATGCAGTGGAACAACACTGAGTTAACCAATACTCAGACAGTCCCTCTTTATATTTAAAAATCATCTGCCTAATGTTTGTTATCTTGGCTGTCTTGGGCCTCGATGGACGAAAACTTAAATCTATGCTGTTGTGCAGGGGTTGACTCTGGAGCCTCTGTACCCTCTTTTGCAACTTGCTCATCATCGGTCAACTGCTCTTCTTGTACTTGCACTCTTTGTGGCACAAGTTGAGCAATGTAGTCCTCTGCCTTTCT
This sequence comes from Larimichthys crocea, assembly GCF_000972845.2. Taxonomy (NCBI): domain Eukaryota; kingdom Metazoa; phylum Chordata; class Actinopteri; family Sciaenidae; genus Larimichthys; species Larimichthys crocea. The sequence continues at coordinate 1,109,055 of NC_040025.1, forward strand.
GAAAAGATTCTGTACTTTGTTGTCATCTTTTTCCAGAAGGGTTTTAGCTACACAAGGGTCCACAAAGCATGCCTCTGCAGGGAAGTGGTGAGAAGTTGTCAGCTGTTATGTCAAGAAACACACTAAAGTGCCTATCCATGCTGAACAGCATCTTCTGAGCCAGAGTAGCTGCATCTTTGTAGGTTCTCCCATGTCCAAGTGAGATCTCCGACAGATGGTTTTTGAGATCCAGGAGTGCTGGCACAACAAGGGAAAATTATCGAGTGTCACTTTCAAGCGACTTAGTGTCCTCTGCAAAAGAAGAAGAAGGTCTCCTAGCATCCCGATCTTCTGCCACTCACTGGGCTGCAGGCTGTCCCAGCTCATGGACATGGCCACAGCTGTGAGGTGCACTTTGACTTCAAGACAGCGCAAAATCATAGCAAAGCAACTTGACCAGAACCAGAGCACACTTCTGCAGCAGCTGCTCTGTGGCGACAGATGACTTCCTAAACTTGTTCACCAAGTTTACCTCACTTTCTCCAACAGCCTTTGGATTGGGGGTTCCTTCAGTAATACACTACAAGCTGTAGGGTGTGAACCACGCATGGGATCCTCTCTTTAGCTCTGTAGTCGTATCTACATGGAAATATTAAAAAAACAAATGTTCATATTTAACCATTTACATTATTGAACCAAATTTTTTTTGTAAGTCACATTTAGTCTAGTTTTTATTCGTCAACATTATTGCATTATAGTTGTCACATGACCAACATTTACGTTGTGTCTCATTTTTGTCACGTGATAAAGGTTTGTTGACGACGATATTTAGTCATAATTTTCGTTGGTGAAAGCAACACTATATTGGACAGCTTCTGGGTCCGGAAAATGAAACCATTGTAGATCTGTCTTAAACCTGTATTCGTTCTAATAGCCATAATGGGGTGACCTCTTATCTTCATCAGAGTCACAGTGAAAACTGTAATTCTGTTTTAGACTTGCTTTTTGAAGTGAAGAAATGTCATCAACAAATATTTTTTGTTGTTAAAAGGAACACTGTTCAGAACTAGGTTCTGTTGTTTCTGCTGTCGTACCATTTATTGTCGAGAGACGTGCTCTTTTTTTGCAGTGCTAAATCTTCAGTCATGAGTGATCTTTACTTCAGTTAATCGTGATTGCTCTGGAATGGCCTGGAAATGTATGTTTATCACTATGATGACTTCATGGCAGGGTTTGGCATACTGTATGTCAGAGTCTGGTTTAAGACAAATGTTGTTTTGAAACTAGTGCATGGCCAAAGAGTGAGCAATATATCAGTGAATCTGAACTTTTCAAAAACTTTTCCAACACTTATCTTTCCTTGGTCTGATATATCATTTGTCTGATGTTCTGTTCCCCCTCAGGCAGCACACTGCATCTGCCAAAATCTATTACAGTACATTGCTTTTAGTCCTTTTATTAATCTAAAGAAGTTATATGAGATAAACTGTTTAAAGCTTTATGAATTCTTGTAACTGGATTTGCAAGATCTGCCTATGTTGTTTTGTTTTCAGGTCTGACCTAGGTTTACACACAACACTGTATTTAAATCTATCAAAAGACATCAGGTTTCTCTTTAAGCTTGGTCTAAACTATGGCTATGTCCCAACTCAAGAGCTACATCCTTCATAGTCCACATTTAAAGACTGGATCATAGACCTGACCTGTTAGAAAGACTTTGATAAATACAGCATTCTTTGGGCAAATTTGGAGGACAGTGTATCCTATTAACCTTTGAATGCACTATGGTCCATTATGAACTATTCAATGTTTAACAGTGAACAGTAAAGTCAGAAAATATTACAAGAGCACTTAGTTAGTCCAGTACAGTGTGTTCCATCACTTAGTGACAGGCTGTAGCAAATGAGAGCTTATCAGGACATTCAGGAAGGGATGGGAACGTAAAGTCAGTTAGGCTGAAAAAAGATCAAAATGTAAACCCAAATAGTTTCTCACCTGGAAAACTGATTTATGGGTTTATGGTTTGGGCTCTCTGACCACTATTTTAAGAAATACAGCTCCGTTTGTCCCCTGGCAGCTTCAAAATGCTTTATCTTATAGATGGAACAAACTATGAGAAAGGCAGACTGCGAAACCCAAGTCATAGTATGGATATTCATGACCACTCACGTCTCTTATGTTTATTTATAAAAAGTCAGACAACAATCTGGAATTTTTTCCAGAAAAATTGTACTGTGTAATGTTCCTGCAGCCTGTAGCATTCAGGATCCAGATAGATACAACATTTCAGATACTGGCAGTTTTTCTGCGTATGGCGTCATTATGATTTTAAAAGCAGACAATAACACTGCCAAACATTGATTTTTAGGTTTTGTTGTAAAATCCCCCAAAAACATGTGATTAGACACAGTCTGGGTGAGGAGAGGTAATATGGTGGATCTACTGAAGCTTCAAACCCTCTTTTCTCTGACACTCCTTCCTGAGTTCTAGTAATTTCAGAGATTCCAGTTTTAAGCACTGTTACAGTAAAATGTGATGCAAAACAAGCCCACATAAACCAACCCTGTTTCCAAAAAATTATAATTTCATCATCATATACAACTATTTTTTTTATTTTTTAGGAAAGGCAAACTGTTTATAGCTAATAAAAAATATTTATACATTTATAATAATATAGTGCATGGAACATGGTGCATAAACTTTGCATGCGGAGGATGGATAGACAACTGAGGGATTCAATTTGAAAGAAGCTGAGCTGGGTTTACCAAATACTTCTGAATGTATTTAGCACAATGGCCAGCGGGAATCCCATTGGGAGTGGTTGTAAAGGCAGAGAAGGAAAGAACAAGGCTAAGAGAAGAAAATTCATTATGTAGCGCAGTAGCCATGTCATGGCCATGGCCTCTGGGAGAACAAATCAGGAGAGGAGGAGAAGAATCAGGACAGGAAAGGACAGAGGGCAGCAATAGAGAGGTGTGATCTGAAAACACAGGACAGAGGGTTGGTTTGGTTTAATTAGTGGGACAAGCTACTCAGAAGGGCTACCATTCATCTAGAGAGTACAGACACAGGGGAGCCTTCCAGCTACTTATCGCAGGCATGGGCACCTCTTCCTGTATTGTGAAAGTGAAGAATGCGCCCAGTGGGACACCATATGGCTTCAGCCTGCCTAAAGTAGATCACTCACTCTAGATACATAATACTTATCCTTCGGCATCGAGGAGCAATTTCAGTTTATTTTGTGAGCAAAAGGCTTAGTAGTTTTATCTTTGCCACTGGGAAACATCTTCAGATCCCTTTTGCAACTTATTGGCTGAGTGCTTCCGATACTGGAGGTGATCTGTGCTGGATGGGTTGGAAATGGATTCTCTGATCAACCAGTAGTTTAATAAATCTTTTACTGAGCAATGCAGTATCAGGAACTCTTGCATGGTGAACCAAAACATTTTGCCACTGACCAAGAAGCCATCTGACAGCTGGTTCTGGCTTCTCAAAAGAGCAAAGGCGATTGGAAATTAAAGCAAAGAGAGGCCTGCAACTTTGTCTTTCATCCTGGAACTCTCAGCCTGTTGCAATCTGCTGGAGCTGCTGTGTTTGATGTCAAAACGCGGCCAGCATTTCCTCTTTGACATGCATTACGACCATTATTACCCGCCATTATTATCATCACTGATGCACACAATTTGATGGCCAGCCAACTGTGAGATTTAAGTTTTAGCCACTGAAGCTTTTGATGTGCTTTTGAAGCTGGGAAATTATTCAAGACAGATCACATGTCGGAAGAAAAAAACTTGCCTGGGAATAACTATATTATATTGTAGCTGTAAGTGTATTTCGTGTGTCAACACAGGATCCAATTCCTTTACACTTCCTGCGTGCAATTAGGAAATCAGACAAACACAATACAACATCTAATTAGATTTTTTTTTTCCACTTGCTATTAACATGGGGAATTTTCTGCGATTACCTTCTGCTTACATTGCCTTTGGGTTATTTATTTTTGCTGGATTATGAAATGATCCTGTTATAATTGACAGCAGTGGCACGTTGCACCAGTGACCATCCAAATTTAGGAGATATAGGAGCTGCCGTGCCCACCTTCTGCCACGCTTGTCGTGAATCTTCTGCCGTTATGCAAGAACACTGTGACACCGCTGCTCTCTGTTCACCTTCTTTTCCCCATTTTATACAAACTCATAAAAAATGTATTTAAGCACTTCTGCAATGCTGGATGCTCTGTTGCCCTGGCAACCAAATTCACCCACCAGTATTAAGTGCCTGAGGCCTGGAGCTGGTACAATATTGCTTCAGTTCTTTTCTCTCCTACTCTTCTTTCATTTAGTTTATATTGTTTTCTGTGCCTGTACAACAAACCACATCCAGTGACATCACGGTGCTGTTTTATTTCATTAATAAGTCATATAGTTACAAATAAAGTTTATTGGGATGGTGAATTGTAAGTAGGCCAAGGCAATATCAGGTAGCTTTGCAATATAGGGATGATGTGCATACTGTACATGCTGCACCCCTGGGCGATGTAAAGGTTATAGAAGTTAGCTGCAACTATAAAGGTTAAAGGGTCCAATTCTCAGCCCAGCTATAAAAATGTAGGTGGGTGCAGTGAATAACACATTTATTTTGGCCTAATAGCTATCACAGATGTGAATACGAGGCACTTAATAGCCCAGAACAAAACCGAGGTGATCACGACCAGGTCTCTCTTGAGGATAAGACCTTGTGTCTCAATGAGATTGCCTCTAATAATAATAAAAAAGAGTTATACCACCAACTGCCAATTCATAGTAAGGCTGTGTATTACCAGGATATTGGTGTGAATACCGGAGCTGCATGAATGTGAAGCAAGGTGTAAAAAACACTGGAGAAAGGCCAGTGTTCTCTCATGCTGTTTAATGTCTTATGCCTTAATTAGGGACAGTATGTGACAGAGGAGCTGTCCTCAGAGGCAGAGAAGGGGAAAAACAAGCAGGAACACCCACACTATCCCAGCACATCGCTGGAGGAATCAGGACAAAATGCACTCTCAGAGAAATTTTGCACGACACTCAAAACACTCGCAGCAGAATCTAAAATGGTGTCCAACAAGCTAAGAGTGCAAACAGAATGATGTCTGAAGATGTACATTTACACAATTACACTTTTAGGGGTGTTGCCCGGACCATAGAAGTGCCCCTTCAATCAGTAAAAGTATGTATTTAGGATAAAACAAGCATGTGTTGCTATTGTTACTCGGCATCAGACGCAGTCACTTTGCTGTACCACACATGCCTTTGCACATTACCTCCTAAGAATTGCCTTAGGCTGCTAAAAACACATCTTGCATCCAGGCTTATCAAGCTTATATTTTAATGTATCAAATTAGTCAAAGTGTCCCACTGAACAGGGCCATATTTTAGCAGATTCAAGTGAGATTTACATGGGTTAATGTCATTGAATGTGACACTTCAAACAATATTCAAGAAACACAGCATAATGAAGTGCTCATTTCCTTTCAATAACAACAAGGATGGCAGTCATAACTGTGAAAAATTAAGCATTTTTTAAAATTATTTTAACAATGATACTTGGCAGAAGTGCCCTGCTTTAGTTTGACTTTTGCATTTAATAGGTTGTGACTGATCAGAATGCTACGTTAATTAATGTTTAAAATGTGTATTTTGGTTGTGTGCCTCAGTTCACGTATTGCTATATTGAATAAGCCGAGCTATTAAGCAGAAGTTCCATGGTTTTGTAGTTAACTTAGTAAGATAATAGTTGCCAGTTATCGTTTTGTGTTTTACTTGCCAATAATTTGTAGTGTTATGAACAGTGACAATCCATTCAACCCAAATAATGAGCCAAATTAACACAATTCTACAAGTACAAATGTTAAAATGAAAGAATAATACTCTGAAGAACTGTCATGTTTGATTCTTTTTGAAAAGAAAGCACTTCATTATTCTGACACTTACCCTTGTCTTGCCAATATTGTTCAAAACGAATTGTGTTAAGCAACAAACCAAGTAAAATCTTGCTAGAATATGAAAAAATACCCTGTTCAGTAAGATAATCTTGTAAACTTACATATTTTACATTAGTTAATTTGAAATATTTAACATCAACTAAACATGGACTACACCAATTTCCCAGTGCTCAACTCCCTTAATTAAAAATAATCTAATTTACAAAGCAAGTCCTACTGTAGAGAAGATTCATAAAGTCACCAATCTGACTTTCTGATCAATAACATAGAAAAGATCTATTTTAAGCATGCTAACCTTAGTCACTATGAGCTACTGGTCATACAAGACCATGTAAATTAGCAAATTACTGTGTGCATTGCAAAAGAGAGATATGAGTTTTCTTTTGAAATGTATCTAGTCCAGTTTGATCCCTAAAAGGTTGTCACATATTCCCCAATGATAGCAAATTCCCTGCACTGTTATATGGCAATAAAAATTTAAATCATCCATCAGCAGAGAATGTTTATTTGACAAGAAAACATGCTGAAGAAAGGATGTTTGGATCCAAATTAAAGGCATTTGCCAGGTGTCATTAGGGGAGTTTCACCATTGTTGAGATACTGCAAGTCCATTATATACCCTATAATGACCAAGCCCAACAACACTGACTTCCCCTAGAGAGGAAAAAATCTTTTGTTTTTAGAGTGAGCTGCTTTCCTGCCATTACCTATTCATGACATGGAATCAATAAACCCTCCCGCACAGTGTGTACTGCTCCTGGGTCTAAGGGATTATTTTCATGTGCTTTTTCTTATGATCACACACAGACGGTTACAGGCTCAAGGACAGAGCAACGATAAGAAAAGGCTTTAGAAAAGTCCTACCTCGTTGTTTATCAGGTGGTAGACAAAGTAGGATACATGGTATTTTATCATCACTGACAGTGTGATCCAGTACATTTCAGTATTTGTAAGAGTACAGTGAAGCAGACTTTTACTATAAGACTGGTGAACTCTTGATAGGACGAGTCAAACCCAAACTCAACTTGGTTTTACTAGTTCCAGTAATACTGGAACCAACACTTATTTTGTGCTCAATCACTGCTGACATCAGCCACTTTTCAGTTGAGTAGAATTATCCAGCTCATTGCATTTCCATTTTATTTTAATTGACTTTAACCAGACAATCAGTGGGTCTATAAAATATTCACATGAACAAAATGGTCAGTCGGTTATCTGTGGCTGTTTTTTGGCCAAGCAGAAAGTATAAGCGTTGAATAGAATCATCAATGCCTCCCTATCAGAGGTTGGTATTGGATTTGTGTTTGTTTCCTTTTATGCTCTCCAGCACATTTCAGTTTGGTGATGGGTCAATTCAAAAGCAATAACATTTTATTTCTGCCTTCATTTTAAATGTGTCTAAAGAACCATTTTCATTTTATTTGTTGAATTTTCACAGAATCATTTGCAGAGCCCATTATCCATTAAATCCTCAATAAACCATGAGGCAGTGATTAACAAGGAAATGTTATATTTAAAATATACACTTTATTAGATACACCTGTAAAAGTATAGCTAAGCAAAGTTAGGTTATAAGTTATAACCCTGTTTTGTTTATGGTGTGGATTTTCCCCCCAAAAAGTAATTAAATGGACTTACATTATTTATATCATATACATGGACATGGAAAGGATCCTACAGATAGATGTAGCGTTTTCTTTACCTTTTTACCTTTACCTTGATCCAGTCTGTGAAGTCTCTTTCACTGTGGGTGTAGGATCACAGCATAGGGCCACAGCACCCAGTCACCTGAGCTTCGCAGCCTACCAGCAGCTGGTTTACCATCCTCTGCCTGATTCTCTCTTTTCATCCATATACTCCACCTCAAATAAATAATTCTCACCCACATTCCCAAAATCATTTAAATATTCAGCCATGACATTGAAAATATTTTACATAACATTAAGCTACACTTTCTGTTTACCAACACAAACAAACTCTTATCACCTGGCGCATTACTATGTTCACATTCCCAATGTTCACTGTCCTCTTCCTGCAACAAGTCACCTCACCTCTCCTGAGATTTCAGAACAAGTTGTGCTGCTAACACTGTGCTGTGCCTTCAGAAATAACTCACATCTCACAGACATCTTCTGTCTATATACAAAGTGTTGCCTAAAAACACAACACCTAGGTGAATAACCTGAAAACGTGAAGCGATTAAGAGAGATTTATTCTACAAGATTGGGGCAGTTTGGGGGAAAAAAAGTCAGAATGCGAGCAGACACAGGCAAGAAGCTTACAGTTACTGTTTACTTAATAGAGCTCAGTCAGTGAGAAAAGCTGACACAGCATGAGGTGAGAGGGTCAGGGTAGAGTAAGTGTCGGCTTGAATTTCTAATCACATACTGAGTGCTGTTAGTTTACTCAGTGAGTTGTAGATTCATGGTCAGGGGTTATAGCCGACCACACTAAGCCTGGCTCTGGCTGGTAATAAGGGATGTGAATCAAGGTTCAAAGTACGAGAATCTATCCTGTGACTTTAAGAGTAGTTCTACAAGACTGTATGACAGCAGGGGTCGGTCTACAGGCCTAAAGGCTGGCACTTAGCAATGTAGTGGTGACCTGTTATGAGTGCACAGTCATTGCCACATATTTTATGTGAGATGGTTGTTCTCACATTAAATACCTTGTTCAAGGCTGAAATATCTTAAGTTTTCATGTAGCACCACATCTGATTAATTGCCATAAAAGTATTATTTGATAAACACTTAGAACGTGTGGTGTGCCAAACTAATTCCCACAACCTCAGCTATACATTGTGTTTAGTTCTAATTAGCAAGTGTTGATAATGATAATATACTGAAGTGAAATGGTAACCATGATTAACATTAGAAGCATCGGCATGCAGACATTAGCATTAGTTCAACGCACTGCTGTGTTTATGTACAGTCTGAAAGTGTTGCTATCATGGCAGTAGAGTTTTGTTATCACTTGTCATTTGCTGATGACATCTAACATTTGATAGTGTCATTAATTATACAAAGATTGTCGTGAAAAGTATTTAGTCCAGACTCACAAATCCTCTATCATGGCTGGCAACTATTAGAATTGGGCTAACCCAAAAGCTGCCAAATCAAGTGATTAACACTGATTATTTTCCGAGAGATACCAGAAGTTAAACTTTTTTAAACCTTGCAAAACTATTAAGGAGACCTAACCCATCATTCACAATGGTGCTGAGATGTAAAACAAAAAGAAAACAGCAAATGATAAAAGTCACAATGTAAGATAGCTAACTAGCAAAAGTTAGTTGTACATGCCCTCAGGCAGTGCTGACACTGGAGATATGTCTGGTTTTGCAAGAAACAAGACAAAATACTTCTTGATTGATTAGTGCAGTTTGCTTAATAAAGTCATTTGGCTTTGAATCCACAATTTTGAGCAAGCACACCCATGTGGAAAGAAACTGTCACATTCAGCCTTTATCCACTTTGTTTTATCCATCAAGAAGCATTATCACAAGTATAGTTTTCTATATATTGTTATCATGTTAGATGTCAGTATCATAAAGAACTATTTTGCAATGTTTATTTAGACTAATTTACCAACTTAGGTTACATTGCTTGCTTTCATGCTACATCTTAGATTTGTTATGCTTGCTATTTAATTTGTATATTTTGTTTTTATATGGAACTTATCATATTGGGTTGACTGTCCGGATGTAGAAGAAGTTGCCAAATATCTGAAACTCCCTTTTGTAAAGATTCTGTAAATAGATGCCAGTGAGTGAGTGAGTGAGTAGTATAGTGTAAGTACATGTGATTCCTCAGGTTTATTATCTGAGCCATTTACAGCAGGTACTTAGCCCTAACGAACACAAGTTATACCTGTTCCTGGGAAATGGCAATAGGGTGAGTAAACTGAGTCATTTGCATTATTATTGATGCATAATCTATTGCAGGATAAAGGATAAAGAGCTGTACTTGGTAATGTAGCCAAATACCTCCGAGCTAAACAGTCAGAGCTTTTTCTTTTTAATGCTTCATTTCTCTGCTACTCCACAAAACAATCTCTTGGTAATATTTTGTTCCTTGTCCAAACCTCAGACGATATGATTTTTTTCCACCCTTTTTTTTCTCCAAAGGCATTAAAGAAACAACAGTGCTGTTTAATCTAAATAAATTAGCCCCAGTTGGAGGCAGTAATAATGGAACACAATAAGCAATAAGCTGCTGTCTCAAAACAAAATGAAAGCAGTAAATATCCTGTCTGCTCAGAGCTCCACTCCTTTGGCGTGGGGAGAAACGGGATTCTCTCTGTCTCACACTGAAAGCATTAAACCTAATATAAGGCTACTAATATGAGTCTGAAGAAAAATACCATCAGAGGACCATGGTTTTTTATCCCAGTACCTTTGCTGTTCCTTTGCAACCTAATTTTACACTTTGTTTTGTCAGATGACAAGCTTAATGGCGTCCTTTTCCCCCAGTGTAACATAAAAACATGTCAGCTACTACAAGAGACGACATCTTGTTATCTCCGAAACAACTCAAAGTCTTCTGCTGTCTTCTGTAATTATGCGTGCTACTATGCACAACAGCACCCTGCCTTTCCACATCTCATATGCTACAAAAAGACAGACATACTGGGCTTTTCGCACAATACTGGCACACTGAGCAATTACAGCAATTAGTCCTGGCTGGCATATCTGCACCACCATTTGCTACTTTGTCTGCTGTTATTTTGCTACACAGAGTTTGGGATTTGATCTGAGTTGTAAAAATCCATGATTTAAGAAAAAAGATCAATGCTATTGGAAAATAAAAATCTAATACATGAACCACATAGTACAAGTAACAGTGTGTCATTGGGGTTCCTCTTTAATCAGCTTGACATATCCCCTATGCTGATGTCAATGGACAACATGTGTACCATGTGTGCATATCAAGCGCACCAACCAGCTGAAAACTGAACAGAGACAGAGAAGTATGGTGTTTTCACAGTGTGGTATTACTAGTTTTACTTAAATAAAGTATCTGAATACTTCTTCCTGATGATACAGTTCTTTAGTTCAGGTAGTACTGTTCTTACAACTGCCTCTAGCAATGGTGCAGGACCTACAGGTGTCTGAAAGAAAGTCTCAAGGTGTTGAGGGCAAGTGTAGTATCACTGGAACTGCATGTGCGTCCATGTGACCTGTATGCAGCTTTCCCACAGAACATGGAAACTATGTCCGAGCCTTTACTGGGTCAGACCTAAAAATGCTTCTGTAAGACTTCCAACATGATTACAGTCAGACTTGAATGACTGCACCAGAAAAAGAGATTTTCAGAACTTGTTCTGCCTTCAAAGGCACACTATTATACATTTCTTATGCTCCCTCTCAAACACCAGGTGCCAAAGAATTCCAGAAAGCTTTGTGGCTCTATTCGTAATAGTCATGTAATGTTTGAATTGAGCCATTTTAGCAAAAGAAAGTTTAGAAACACTTATATACCTGTACCTATGTTTGAATGCCAAAAAGCCATTACAGATTTAATTTTAGGGAAGTGGTAACATTACATAGGATACAGAGTTGTTATAAGACACCTACCATGATTACAGCTACCTCTTGAATCCAAATGCAGTTTACTGATTGCTTTTACAGTTATTGTAGTGAAACAAGGTGACTGAAGTAAAATCATTCGCTGTAATTTAAAAGTTCTTTGTGTGACTGGGTCTACACTACAACCCTTTTTCAGGTTGCTCTTCACCATCCTTTTCACCTACTTGTCTCTTACACCCCATCACCACACTATGCTCTGGGCTTCTCGGCTTGTCATAAACAATGAACATGACATTCACAAGCTCAAATAATGCTCTGCCACTTCAGCACTGGAGAATATGGGGAAATGTGTTTGGTTCCTGTACACCTCTGCAGGAATATATCTGTGTGTTTGGAAGTGTTACTTGTTACTACAAATACAAGTCATGTTTACTTTACAATTTTACTGGTTATTGTCAAATGTAAATGTAGCATTGATTTATATCAGGGGTGTGGGAAAAGTTATGTCTATAATTCTAAATAGACTCAAATCCTTTAAAAACTTGTTTTCTTGGCCACAGTATATGTATGTATATAGCTCTGGTAATATTCCATGTATGTGTACTAGGGCTGCCACAAACGATTATTTTGATAGTCAACTAATCACCGATTATTTTTTCGATTAGTCGACTAATCGGATCACACGTAAATTGACTATCCCGGAGAGGGACGGGTGGGCAAGCGCTGTAAAGCTCGCGGACGGAGCCGTGAGCCACCTTCGCCCCCGAGTTTTTCCATGCTGACCCAGAGCCGCCACGGAGGAAATGCGCCCGGTGGAGGCCAGCCAGCGCTGGGGAGAGGTCCCACGAGGGGATCCTCCCGCACCGTGCGGCCGTCCCTGACCAACCGAGTTGAATCCCCCGAGCAGACTTTGCGGAAGTTGCTGAAAAATCACAGTGATTGGTTAAAATTGCAACACCGCCCTGAATTCACAGGGATTCACTGAAGTTGCGTTGAAGTTGCAAATCACAACATCGTGAATTCTTGGAGGGTCTTTGTTATGGTATCATTTACGGTACAGTCAGGCCTGACGCCAATTACCACTACTGTGCATGTGCGTAGGGGTGTGTGTGTGTGTGTGTGTGTGTGTGTGTGTGTGTGTGTGTATGTGACAGAAAGGCAGTCATAATCGTGACTAATCGACTAATCGTGACAGCCCTAATGTGTACACAAACTTGGCCAATAAGGCTGATTCTGACTATCTAGGAGGCTAGAACACTCCATATAGAGGAACTGCAGAGTTGGTGCTACTTGTTTCTGAACTCGTCACTACAAGTGACCCCTTTCACATTCTATTGATCCATTGTCACTCACAGCACATTAGCTGTGTTATACTGTGTGGTGTTTATCACTCTGTCTCTCTCTTGCCTGTATACAGGCGCCATTAACAAAAGGACTCAGACAGTCTGTATGAAAAAATTGAATCCATCACATCCCTCAAGGTGGTTGTCTGTCAGAGTGGCCAGACAGTTCTGCATTCAGTCAAGTGCATCGACATTGACTCCCCTCTCCTCCAGCATTGAGAGAGCTATACAGCTCAACAATGCAACATGACTAGTGATTGCTGCACCTCAGATGTGTGACGTTCCACTGCTGAAGTTATAAATGTTTTGCTCTCCTGGCAGGCTTCACGCAGGACAAACGCAATAATTCAGAAATGCTTGGCGGAGGGTTATTTAGCTTGGATGGTTGCAAAGTGAGAAATGTTTGGACAAAGCTGGTCTGCGAGGTTTGTGTACTTTGTGTGTCCTTGGGGCAGCTGCATGCTCCTGTTAAAACAGGGATTTGGAGGGTGCTCTTTCACCTAGCCACATGTCACCAGCTGATACACAATGTGCCTTGTAGGCTGTTCCGCTCCCCTTCACGCTCCTGCACACACAAACAAACAGGCAAACACAGGCTTGCATATGCACAGCCGCACACATAAACACATGCATGAATTCACACTCCGTGAATCCAGGTGCATCCTGTTAAGGAGCATTCATAGCCTTTTAGATATAGATATTTATTTGTCAGCATACGTAAGTCCTCACTCACTTCAGGAAAAACAGATATTTCTATATACAGTATATATTATTAACAAGATACTCCGCTGCCTTGCAAATGTGGTATACCCAAAGTGTTTTTTTTTCTGTTGTTCTACAACAAAAAGAGCTTTTGTCCAGACATTTTTCTTGTGCAGGCTGCACAGAAAGGTCAGCTATGTACTTGACATTGCACCACTCAGTTAATGCAGCCACATGGACAAAAGTAACAATATTAAAATCAACTGAAAACACAAAGTTTCTGTTGCAGCAGGGGTCTTGATATCATTAACCTTTTGATTAACCTTTTGATTCTGGCAGCTGCTGTGGCTTCCAACAGGTGGCTGATGGGGTTTGACTAATACTTCAGTATTTAAGCTGCTGACTAGAGATAAAACAATCAATTGTCAGACCCGCCATACAGACATCTCTTTGGTCGGGCTATACATTGGGCTAATAATCTGGTTTTCACTCACTGATATATTTTACTAGGATGCAATTTCTTTACATTACATCATTTTTATGCATTTAAATAAATATGCATGACCTATGAATTGTATTTTTTTAACAATATTTAGCCAATCACAATACTTTGCATGCAAAAAGATGAATTAGGCAAACAAATACAGGGGATAGACATATCCAAGTGCAACACCTGTATGATGTAAGTGCAATCGACCACAGCTGTCTTCTCTGAAATAAATCCCCATGTTGGTTTAGTGGTTTGGGTTGCTTCATATTATACAGGTGTTACAGTTATTTCATCCACCCCTTGTACTATAAAACTAAGCAAATGGAATAAAATTCTGCCTTATCAGCAGTGTATAGCATCACTAGAGGATATCCAAAGGCTCAATCAGGCTGATCCTGGGACAGATCCTAGACAGACACAGCTATGCAAGTCAGAAGACTGCATTATATTCTTCAAAGAACTATGGCCATCATTTCTCTCTCCCTCCAGAAAAAATGTGAAGAGATAAAGGAGGCAGTGGATTACAACCAAGAGGAGGCTATAATGCCAGGCTTTTCATCCCCTTCTATTGCAGCCATTCATGGCAGGTATAAACACTTGCCTTTTGACATAAACGTAAGTTTCACAAATGAATACAGGCAAAATGGTGTTAGAAAAAAAATGTAAGTTTTATTAGTCGCAATTTTAAGTTACTTATCTTGTAAATTTTTTACTTATCGTCTTCTTGTTATTTTTCACAAAGCACAACACGAATCTAAACCCCTGACTCAACTTTAAGTCAGGATTAGAAAAATCTTATAGCTGAGGCACTGCATAAATAAACAACAAAAAATAAACCAAACAAAATCTTATATATTTACACACAATACAAGAAAACCAAAACCCATAATACATGCAAAATCTTGCAGGTGCTACACACCAAGATGATTCCCACCCCCTACTAAGGAGTCACGGTAAGTCAGTCTTTTACTATAAAACACTTTAAAACAAGCGTCCAAACTACGACGGCAGAGCAAGGAACTAGTTGATTCAGGGAAAACAACCGTGGAGGCAAAAGAGCAAAGGGCCAGAGGCAAAAGGGCCAAAACCCAAAAGAAAAGAGGATAGAGGAGGCGAGAAGAGGCAAGGCAGGGCAAAGCAGCAGCTTAACACCATGCAAGCTTCAAAAAGAGAGAGAGACAGAGCCAGATGTAACACAATACATACCATATGAACTTTATTAGCAAACAATCTGGTAGTACTGGTGGCACAGAGAGTAACTGAACGCCACAGGAGCTATATGAAGAGGTGTGCATTAGCAGCCAATGACGCGGCTGCACCACAGGTGCCAGTAAGGGGCGTGACACACCTGCTGAGATCGCCAGACCTGATACACCATCACGAAACTGAGGGTCACAGGGGAAATACAATATTATATATATACACACATACACACTGACACACTAAATAATCACCCTGTTACACTTATATAGGTCAAATATTTCACTGTTTATTCTGTGTCAGTATCTGTCTAAATTCATGTCATGCACTTACAGACAGGATTAGTGTACAGGTTCTCACCACAGCATGAAGTCGAGACCTCTACTTACAAAACATTGCGCTTCATCAGTCGCTTGCAGGTAGGCTTGTTGACAGTTTGGATGGACGCCCAGCATCCCAGTGAAGTTCTATCAATGAATGAATGTGTAATCATTTAGGTCAGCTGTATTGTTTTAGGAAGCATTTGAGCCAAGAGCGAGGGTCATGGTCTGACTTGTCGCAGTTACTTTACTGTTTTGATCACCCCTGAAGTGAACCTGCAAATGTCCACAAAGAACAGGTAACTCTAGGCAGTGGTTATATAGCAAAAATAATCCCTAAAATGTTTCAGGCATTGAATATGTTCTTGAAGCAGATGCACACAGCAGACAAGTATTGTCATTTAAGAATAAAAATAAGATATCTGAGGTCATGACATTATTTACATTAAGAATATCAAAAGGAGTTGTGGTGAGGTAGTTAAGTAGCTGTTTTGAAGCTACTGACAGTCAAGTAGATAAAACAATCAGTCACTCATATTACCCTCTTGGCAGGATGAAGAAAAAAGATCATTTTGTGCTTCAGTTGAACACCATTCTTACTACTCAGTGGTTTAACATCACCCCCAGTAACCCAGCACATCAAGGAAGATTTTCAGTGCATTGGCAGAATATTTATGCCCCAATTTGAGCGCTTGCTGCATCATCGTGCTGCCAACTTGACACATCTGCCAAGGAAGTTAGTAATTCCAAAGCATTTTTTTGGGAGGGGGGGCGCAGAGATCATTTAAGGCTATGAAGTTACTTTCTTAAATAAAGTACAGATAATGCCCCTTCTAACAATTAATTCACAAAACAACCGCACCAAAATCATTTTCAGGCAACCATTCAGGTTACTGTAGGACTCAGGTTCCAAACTGCGGTCGATGAGTCTGGGAGCTCTCAAAAATCAAGGGCTTTAAGTATGATTTCAGGGTTTTTGTGGTGGCGAGGCGGAGGTGGTGGTTACTATTGATCGGCTTACGTTTGGAGACAATAATCAGGCAGGCTGATGTCAGGCACACAGTGGATCTACCTCGAAGGAATTGATTGCTTTGAGCTGCTGGCCATTGGTATTCTTGTGCTGGTAGACAATGGCAGACAGACAGAACAGAGCACTCTGTCTTTGAGGGTCAGCAACGAGGGGGAGAGAATTGGTGGAGGACATGGAGAGGATAGGGGTGGGTAATGGAGAGGAGAGAAGGAGAAAAAGACAGAAATAAAAAGAAAGTAACCAGAGCCCAACCATGCTGTCATCTTCACATGGGACTTCTGACAGCAATCCTCAAAAGACAAAATGTTTTATTGCAAGAGTGGGTATATTCTGCTATGCACTCTGAATATTCAAGCTTTAGGGGTTGTATTCATACCTCAAAAAAAGGAGGAGATGCAGAAGGCAATGGCATATTTATCCATTAGAGAACCATTGCGATCCGAAAACGTGCTGAACCTTTTAAACTTACATATAAATAGAAAGATATAGAACAGAACAATGCCAGAACAGCGACTTTAATCTTTCGGATAGTGGTCCGGCCAATATCTGTTCATGGTTCTTCATGGGTAACCCAACTGACACCTGCCCAACTCTGCTTTCAGTCACCCCTGGTTGGACTTGAACCAGAATCCCAGGCTTAAGAGTACACTGTCTTACCCATTAGGCCACTTGGGCTTCAGAGATGAAGGCAAGTATTCAAAAGAAAGCCAGACTGAACTGAACTGTTGATGGGCTATTAGCACATCACAACTTATTGCTTTCATTCCACAGTGAACATAAAGCTTGATTTGAATGATGAGAATTTTACTTGTAGTTCTCTGCATCTTGCTGTCATAATCATATTCTTTTAAATGTATGAAAACACACCACATTTTACTTAGCACATACAGTACAATGATAACTTATGACACTGCATGGACTTTTATAGCATACAATGAGTTTTCACTATAGTGTCTGTTGCAATGTGTATAGGTGTATTTATGTAGTTATAGTGCATCAGAAAGCATTATGCTAATTTATGCGTGTAGTCATAAGTCATTATGAATGCATTATAAATGACTGAATGAATGTCCCCGTATGCACTATAGATGTGGATTTTCTAGAAAGCATTCTCCTTATTTTTCAAGGACAGTAATAGTATGTGCTTCTTCGTGAATATCACATAGTTAGCAAAGTTAATGTAAAGCCAAGTAATACACAGCCCTGACATATTACCTCATAGGTACCCACCAGTGAATAAAAGTCCAATATTCATTCTCCTCTCACTCCTGAGAAATTAACTTTAGCACCATTGGATTATTATTATTATTAGGAACAATATTGGGCTCCTCAGCTCTAAAATGCTACACTGATCAATTTTCACTGGGTAGTTACTAACTTTGCCTTATGGTTTCTAACTCCACACAGCCATTTGCTTTTACTTTATTTTGATTCTTGTATAACTTTTTTATTTTTTGATAGTACTCCACAAGACCTATAAACATACTGGATGTGTAAAACTAGTGTTTTCACATTGGAGTGTGGCTGCATTGATGGTTTTTTAAAACAGCTTTGAGTCTTAAAGTCCTTCTTTAACTGAAAATGTAGTGACAAGATGCTAGAGAAGAAACTTTGTCTCCTACACCTTGCCTTGCCTAGCATAAGTGAGAGACACCACGTGATGCCATATGCTCTAGTCACTGTGAAACAGAAAAACACTGCTGATTTTCCCTACCTTGATGTTATCATTGCAGAATGTAGCCTTAAGGCAAGGCTCTGGTGACAAGAGAGACCAAGCTGCATGACTCATTTGTTTATAAAAAAGATGGTGGCTGTGTGCCACAGATCTGTCAGAGCCCATGATCAAAGAGGAATCAGACTAATGTTGAGGAAGGGGAACTTTTCATAGGCTGGCACAGCCTTCAGCAGTAAAGCTGCTGTTTATTCCCACTGAGTACATGATGACGAGGAAATGACTAAAAGCTAGTTTGCAGATGACTAAATAAGCATTAGTGTACCACATGAAGATGTGTCAATGGGTACTGTAGCCTTGTTTTCCCTCAGGCTTAATTTCATGCGGGTTTGTGTAGAATCAAGTGTCTGATTTTGTTAAGAAGAGTTAATTTCATTGTTTTGTGTTCAGTATTAAACGGTGTGTGCTCCTCTTTTCCATTTGTCTGGTTCGAGTGAAATATTCGTTCTAAACAGGGTTTGCTTCATACAGTGCAGTGAGTTTTCTGCACTGATGGTGCTTTTCCTCTTTTGGTTAAATAAATTTACTTTATAATTTTTAGGGGACACTTCTTGACATACTGTAGATGATCACAACTTGCTTTCATCATTTGTCTCATTGCTATGCAATCTGCATTTAACTTTTTCAACTTTATTCACCTCTTTCTGCAGTTTTCTGAAACGTTATTTCTTTCTGGTTGTCAGATTGTCTTACCTTAATTCATTTCTTGCGATATAATCTTGCTCTCTGCTTATCTTCGTATATTTGGTGACCTACTACAAACTTCTGCCAGCCTTAATTTTGATCAACTTTCCCTATGCAGTGGATATTAAATTGTTTTGAGGACATCATGATTAGGAAAGGGAGGGGAGCAGAGAAATTAAAGTCAATGTCAGAGGGGGCTCTGAGCCTTGTTGGTGAGGTGCAGCTGCAGTGCGGGAAAACTCTTGTGGCATGAGGAGTGTCTCCAAAAGTTAGTGTAGAGATTGAGAGGGATCAGCCAAAATATTGTCTGCATGCCTCAGGGCCCTGGAGGTGCGTGGGTCCTTGCAGATGATCACTTTCTTCAACTGCCACGGGAAGTACATCCTCTGCTGATGGTTTTCCCCTATTTGAGATTCTGGGGGATGAAATTTAAAATTAGAAATCAGTGAAGTTATTGGTTGCATTTGAAGCGGGAATGTTTGCCTAGAATCACAGTAATGATAGAATTTTGTGAGACTGTAGTGGGTGGATCTCAGACCTTCTAGGAGGCATGCACATTTTGAAGTTAAAGCAACCATTTATTCATTGGCAGGCATCACATTCACTTACTTTTGTAGAGACATAACTTAAACCAGAGCAGCCTACAGTTTTTCCACAGAAATACAGTGTAACTGGGGAGGAGGATGCATTTTTATTTCTTGCTGGTTGTTTCTTATCTCACCATTTGATTCTTCATAATTCTTCACCTTATCTTAGTCATTACTCACAAATGACAATGTAATGAACTGCTTTACCAAATCCTGAGTTTGTTTTGGTGATGAGCTGTTGTGGTTTTATGGTTAAACTGCAAGAAGACTCCTTTCTTCTATTCTTCTCTTTATTTTTCTGTGCTGAGTGTCCCTGCAGGTGTTTGCTTTATAACTACAGACTGCATAACAACTTTTTGAACCATTTCTCAGTCAGCTTTAACCATAATTTGTTTTACAGCTTTATTTCTTCAGTTGTGTGTCAACGTAGCTCTGCTGGAAAATGAAAGTGAACTGAAGTTTTGCCTGAAGTGTAAAAATATTTTATTTCATTATGAAACTCTTGCGGGACAAATTAGACAGTCTAGGTAATTTATTTGAAAGACTGATAATATCCCTGCAGTTGTGGTCTTAACTGAACTTAAAACAAAATCCTGACTCCTAAGATCAAGTAACAATGCAGTAAATTCCAAAAAGAGACAGAGACCTTCAAATAGTAGTCTCGAGACCTGGCTTGAGGCAAACGGAAGTCCACAAACAGGATCCCAGTGTAGGTTCCTGAGGAGTCCTGAGGAGGTGCTAGAGGATGAAGTGGAGGGTCATGTTCACCACATCTTCAACAGTTAGCTCTGTTGGCCCTGCAGGGGGTTCAGGACAGGGTCAGTAAAGACTTTGATGTAGGACTGCACAAGGTGCTCAAAATACTTCATTACCACAGGGTGATGGGTCTGTAGTCACTAGGTCCTGTGGTTCTTGGTTTCTTGGGGATGGGAATCATAGTGGAGATTTTGAAGCAGGCTGGCACATGTCTTTAGTGTGGTGTCAAAGATGAAAAACGTGTGAATTCTTCTTCTTCAAAGGTTACATTGACTTGCTTTGAATCTGTATTTCAGGATTAGTGGAAGGAAATTATTCTGATTGTATGAAAACACAGGTGATAGCATAGAGTTTTTGGAGCAAACTCCTGGTGGTCAGCGTATTTGCATTAGGCATTGGTCAGCAATATATGTCTTCAATATTGCTACGCTGATGCTGTGAATGGAATTTTGATCAGCACCAAGAGCTGGAGGCTGTGGCCTACATATGTTACTAATTATAATAATTAATTAATGGGATGGTGGTTGATGATTGGCTTCAATGAGGTTACAGGACTATAGTGTGTTGGAATTAGCGGCATCTATTGGCATAGTTGCTGATTGCAACCACCAAAGCATGAAAAAAAGGCATATATTAATCAATTTTGGCCACATTCTGTAAATATAAATCTTACACATTTTTAAATAAGAAGAGCAATACTTGTAGCTGGACTTCTTCTTAAGGATGAGGCGAGTTGCCACTTCAATTGATAGGACACATACAGTGTTTGTTTAAATACGTGCTGATGCTGAATGCTATGATAACATATTAGGCACTGTACAAATTGTTATGGTGTGATGATGCACACACTTCTCTAGAATGGACCAACAATGCCAGCAATGATTAGAAAAAAACACTGCACTTTAAGTTGCAATTGACATTTGCTATGAGAGGCTATTACTCCACACAGAGAGCACACTCACTGTCTTACTCTAAACCTCTGTGATTGGATCTATATGTGAGTTTAAAAAGAAAAAGAAAACACTTGGTTTTCTCTAAAGGACAAACAGAACAGGACCATATAAGTACCTCTGAGGTCATGTCCTGTTTACCGTTGCCTGATAATTTGGGGATTTCTGCAAACTGTGGGGAGAGGGTTACACCTTATGATCTGTGGGTATTTTAAATTTGAATCCAGACTCAATATTTTGAAATTGGACCATGCCAACACAAAGTGTACATAATAAATGAAATATATAATTACATAAGAAAAGACTTTCTTGGCAGTTGGATCAGGGACTTGGAACACAGTATTTCTAAAATCCATGAGTACAGGTCCAAACTGACCTGTGTAAATGTGAATGAATGAGCTTAAAGAAAACAACTATGCAAACTGTTACTGTAGCTATCTTGCTTTTTACAAAAAAAGGAAACACTAATGCAAATAATAAGAAACTCTACTGTACCTGCCATTTGCCATTCAACTCTATAATGACTCTTCTCAATGCAGGGAGAGGAGACTCATTCTGTGACACTTCTCTGAACAGTGGATATTTGGATAGTACATATGATACATAACTTGCACTGACTCATTCTCATTTATTTAATGCACATTTTATTGCACAAGTTATCTACAGAATTATATGCATTTTTTTGTTTTTCCTCTCTTTTGTATATTTTGCCCAAATATTTACACAAGAGTAATATGTTCATCCCTTTCTTAGAGTATAATTCTATTTATACCGCAGCCACTTTAACTTAACTATCTCATGCCTTGTATATACCTCATGCCTGTTTGTGTTGTGTTTTAATACATGTAACTCTTTCTCTCTTTCTATCTCTATTCATCTCTATCTCTCTCCCTCCATCTATTCACCTAGCTATCTATCGATCTAACAAATAACTTACTGATCCAACAGATATGGGCATACAAGACACAGGATTTACAGCTCATCAACCTATTAGTTTTTTTTAGAAAAATGCATGAATATTACATAAAAGTTTAGGAATAACATTATTTTGACCTTTTTATTGAGTTATGGTCAGTATTCTTTTTTACTGTTGCAAAGGTTTGAATAAAGCCTTCATAAATAGGGATGAGAATCGAGAACTGGTTCTTGTTGAGAACCGGTTCCGTGTGTTTCAATTCCACGGAATCGTTTGGCACTTTATCCAACGATTCTCTTATCGATTCCAGAAAGCATGAATTACGTCGCGTAACTTCCGCAATAAGTTATGCACACTCGATTCCAGCAAGCACGACAAATTACGCCACGTAACTTGCGCAAATTTCGCACATGCAGTGCAATCAGTAGTAAACAATGTCACCCACTCGGTTCAAACGCTCCAAAGTTTGGCTGCATTTTACCAAAAGTGGAGATAACAGCGTCAGGAGGGAACACGACGAACATGCAGAAGCATTTGCGCACACAACATATTGCAATTAACATATAGCAATATTTTTAAATAAATGTCGTGTTTTTGACACGCTTCGGACTGGAGATGAATCTCAACCTCGCAGCAGCCAGAGAATCGACAAAGAATCGAATCGTTAAGCAGAATCGATGATGGAATCGGAATCATAAAAATCTTATCAATTCCCATCCCTATTCATAAATTCTAGAAATATCTGATCAGTTGGTGGCGTCGCCATCCATTGCTGTCTCTTGATTTGTTCTGTCATGTTGGAGAGGACAAGGGTTAGTCTATATTGGAAAAATGAAGACTTTTAGTCAAGTCTGCAAATTCTCCAGCTGACTGGGCTGGGACATCTTCCTGCTCAGATTTTAATGAAGTGATTGCTAGAGAATTTGCGTCTCCTGCAATGTCATCCTCTAAAGGGGACACAGAGGAGTGAGTGAAAATGGTGATGATGGGGCCCCCCAGAGATACTTCTTTATAGTTTCCTGTCCCAGTTATTCCACATTTATGTATTTTCTGTGAAAGAAAATGGTTCAGGGTTGGCAGCAGAATTGTCTTTCAATACTTTTTATAATATACTGTATATAGCTATACAAGTGTTTTTGAAGCACTCTGTAAATATGATTATGTCACAGGCTCTTTGCCTAGTTGTATTAAGCAAAGCAGTGAGAAATAGAAGCTTATTATGACTTGGTATTTGTGAAAATAAATTGCCTTGCTGTAAGATCCTGACCTTTACCTTCAGCTAATGGTGAAGAAGTGCTGCCTCACAATTTGATGCATTGGCTTAAGCCACAATGTCACTCCAGACTCCACCAACTTAACTTTGCTAAGATCCCTATTCAGCCACCTGGTCTGTCAGGGTAAACACCAGCAAAATCATTTTCTGTTTGAGCACAACTGTATGGCAGATCCAATCTAATCCACAGAGGTTTCTTGGCTCTTCTTTTTGTACTTTTGGTCATCATTGTTAGTATCATTTATCAGGTGTAGTGGTGATTATATGGAGGTAAACTGTACCTTCAATATGTGTGTGCGCTGATATTTCAGCAATGTACCCAGCAAGAAAATATGTCATAACAAATATATGAAAAGAAAACACGGCCTTGTTCAGGGTGTAATATGCTGTTATCAGGCTAATATTTTAATAACGTGGTGCTTCAAATTCAGAGTTTATTTGTTCATCTCATTTAAGTTATTTTCAATAACAGTGTACTCCTATTTTGAAGGAATGGCAGCATTAGTAGAGTCAGATCCATCAGTGACATTATGTGAGGCAGTCGTGTAGGGACCCTTAGGCAACACACTCATTGACGTAGGTTTTTCTATTTGTGTTCCTTCATTGCTACTGGTGCTAATTGTGTTTCAAATTGTTCTTCCGGACTTCTATTGTTACCAGAGGTGGTCCTGGCTACATTTACGCTCTGAGCGACATAGCAACATTTGGCAAGAGGCTAATAAACAGCCTATAGCTGCTGTCCCTCACGTCACTCACAGAAATCTGCATACCTTTCTCTTTTGCCCGTTTCTCCTCTTCTTCTTTTCTTCGTTTACTAAACTGGGCACCTGATGCTTCTTTGGTCTATGATGAAGACTCGACATCATTAACCACTATACCTTTGCCAACACCGTCGGTTCTCCCGTCAATCAACTGGAGTCATTTTTCACATAACCCAATTAATTACATGTAGGTATACTGTATGGGTCTATGTTAATTCTAGGAATGACTGCAATTTATCTGGAAGCAGTTTGTGTTGTGCGGCCTGCCGCCTGGGATCAGTCTATCCCTCGCCCCCCTCCCCCTTGCCTCTTCCGATACACACACAACCTGCATGACTCTCAGCAGTAAGGGTGGTATAACAAGTTTTTTTTTTTTCAGGGCACTCATGCGCCCTCCCATAGATTGCGCCCTGGGCGGTCGCCCACATTGCCCATAGCAAAAACCAGCCCTGATTGTTACCATTAATACAGTTAGTCATTGTGAATGAATGTGAGTGTGCATGAGTGTTGACATTCTCTCCACATGTGCACACAAAGCAATTGTGACAGTGCTGCTTATAAAACTACCCGTAAATATCCTGTCAGCTAAGAGATCCTCTATTCTCAGCCTGAGCTCCTCAAATTGAGAGCTCACAATATTTTCTATCTACTGTAAGTATGAAATGAAATCCTACCAAAATCTCTCAGAAAACAGATTTAATTGTATGGCCAGATTGAACCCTGTCTCCTAGAAAATCAGTTTATATATTACAAAATAGTTTTTCCCCAAATTACCCAATGTTGTCGAATAAATAGCTACATTTTTGTGCCTCCCTAGAGTCATGGGGATTGCTTGGGGTGAATGATGGTCGTACAAAGTGCAGAGTGGTGAATTCAGCGATGAGGGTTTGCTTTCCTGAGTCCTGTCTGTGGTTATGTTTGGTCACTTTGGTTGGACATTTTTCTGTAAATTATTCTGTAAAGTATTTTGTAACTTTCCTACCATCAAATGACTTTTAATGGTTTTAAATCAATTTGTGGTATAATGATTTGTCATTAGTTTAATGTGTCTCTACCATTTCCACTCGTACCCTGAATACCCATTCTTGCACTATGCAACTTTGTTCCCCAGGTATGATCTCGCTATACACCAAAACCCCACTGGGCACATTTCTGTCACATGGCGGCCATGACTCTGTTTTGCTCTGTCCTTCACACGACTTCAAACCCAACCAGGAGAATTTCAAAAGTGGAGCACCAGACTTTGTTAACTTGCTCAGATTTGGTAATTTTCCTTGATTTCGGTGCTTCTAAATAAGCAGTGGGGTTAATTTGTTTTGGTTTTGGCTGTTTTTACGACCAGCAGTTTTTCCAGGGCATTTTATTCTGAAAATCGACTGGATTCTCTATGTTGTTTCTGTGTCTGACCTCTGGCTAGCTTGAGCTGCTCTTTGCAAATTGACACGAGCTGCTCGCTGCATCTGTCAAAAAAGGAACAGTTCCGTATTCCCCGTGGAGCCGAGTGGAGACCCACTTCTCGGACACTTCTGAACCGGGCACGGCTGATGGGTTAGGGTTAGGCTGGTGGGTCTGAAACATTGACTAGAACGGCTGTGTATAGCTCCGGTGGCCATCCTGCTTGTCCCTTCAAAATGCATTTGCTGTTGCATTTGCAATGCTGTTGTAAATTACTTGTTTATCCATGGAATTTACATGGTAGCTGTTTAGTGAGTTCAGTAGTCCGTATAAGCACTTTAAAACTAAACTAAACTGTGTTTGAAAGTTCATTTTCAATCAGCTGGGAGAACAATTTCACAAAAAGGTCTACTTAAGTCCATTTAGAGGGTTCTGAAAAATTAAACAGCTGAGCAAACTCCATCTGTTGAAGGAGAGCATGTAATCTCAAGAACAGCTAGTGAACCTTATGGTGAGAATGCAAACTCTGACTCTCAAATCTATATGTGTTGTATATTTTATTATGTATAAGGCTCATGAATAAACTGTGATTATTACAGATTATTACAGATCACAAATTGTAAGTGTCCTTCAATAAACTATGCCATAATGACTGGAAATTATGCATCAGTCAAAATTTCTCTCAAGGTGTACTTTTGCAGGTTTGATAGATGTTTAGTCAGTTTAGGAACAGAGATGTAATTAACAGTCAAATCAGGGTAACTCACACATTTACATAAGAACAACAATACCAAATGGTTGGAATCAAACTAGCAACCAGAAGCAAATGCTGCTGCTTCAGATGGCTGAATTTGCCTCATTTATTGCAGAGACATGACCTTCGATGACACTAACAACTACAACACATTAAGGGGTGAAGATGGATAACACTGGGGCATGGGAAAAGGTCACAGTAAACAAGTCTTGACTTTACAGGACATAAGCAGTCCGGATGACACAGCAGAGCCTCTACAATGATGTTACAGATATTCAGGATACTGAATTTGTCAGAAGTGCAGAACAGAAAGCCACTTTCTGAAAAGTTTGGACCAGCAAAGTTTTTGAAGTGGGTTTGATAGGAAAAGAGTGCCAGATGGATCTTTCATCATTCATCATGTGTTATGTGCTATAAAAATAAGTCTACATTTAATGCACATCTCAAGCTGTACAAGCACAACTATCTCAACCCGCTGTTTCTTGCATACGTGTTGGAAAGGTCACTTTGTGGGTGGAAAGAGAACATCATCTATATGGATATGCCCATCAGACCGATGGATCCGGATTCTCGCCAGTTGGCCAGTCAGTCTCGCTCAGCAGAAAGCAAATGAAAATGGGAACTGAAAAGAGAATTTACTCAGTGACTCTGACAAAAAAACAAAGAACCTAAGATGCATAATTAGGCTGCAGTCCAGGCTGTGAGCAGAAACATGCCAGTTGGCAAACTAGGCACTTAGGATCCTGCTGGGATGTCTCGCAGGAAAGCTGGGTCTGCAAAGACCAAAAACAACAAGCACTGCGGTGACATTTTCTGAAAACACTGCACCATAACCTGATTTGTAGATGTAACTTTGTGACCCCACCCCCAGCTACACAGTAAAGCCTCCCAGCAAATATTTTGACGTTAAATAGAAGTTGATACAGCAGCATGTCCCAGTGCTCTAAATTGCTGTAAATAAAGCACTAAAATTTGGACATCTGTCATCCAAAGCCACTGTATTGGTGATATTGTTTTATGAAAGCAGGAACCAGCTTCCAATTCTGCTTCGGTATAAAGTTTTATCATGCCTGCAAAATGTGAATGTTTTGTGCTTGTCATTCACAGAGGCAGCCTGAAATTCATTCATCAGAGTTATATAACCATCATTTGTGAATCTTGGGATCAGAGGGAGACAAATTAGGTAATATTGTATTGTCATATAAAACAAGATAACTTTTGTGATATTGACTTTTCTAAAATCTATTTTCCCAGTCTTAAAGGCTGCATTACAGGTAACTGGAGGTGCCTAATTTCAAATGGTGAGACTTTAGCCTCTCATGATACATGCAGCCTTTTTTTTAAATTTACAGTTGACATAGCAAACTAATATTTCTAAAGGTTTAGAACATCAATGAAAAATAAGGCAGTACAAGGACAGTACATTTTTTCAGTTTTGTATAAATGTTTTGTATCAGGTATTTACAGTAGTGGAAAGAGTATTGTACTCAGGTAGTACTGTTACTGTCAGGCCGGAACTTAAACAGGACTCAGAAGCAGAAGTGTCCGTGAGCAGTTTTATTGAAGAAAACAAAACCTCTCGACAGAGTGAGGCGAAACAAAAGGCTATGAAAACTAACCTTACAGAATCTCTTTAGAAGAGAGAACGAGGCCAAACTAAATACAAAAAAACACTCCTAAGGAGGAAAATCAAAAGGCTACAAAACATTAACTACAACCACTACTAGAAGAACAGTAGCAAACAAAAACTCTTCTAAAAGGTGGAGGCCAGATAATACAGTACTACACACTAAGTACTAGAAACCAAAAGCAAAAAGTTACAACCAAAAATCACTCTTACGAGGCAGAAACAAAAACTCACGAACAAACAGACTTTGGCTTGGGTGTACGAACAGAGACGAAAAACACTGTGGCACAGGACAAACGGAGACGCAGACTATATGACACATGAGGGCAGTGGGAAACAGGTGGACACAATCAGGAATCAGGGAAGACAAGCCAACTGGTGACACGAGGAAGGGCAAGTGACCTGCAACGAGAGGAGAGTTACTTTTAAAAATAAAACAGGAAATGACAAGACAAGACAAAAACCCAGCTTGACCTCACCGCAGTGTGACAGTTACATTACTGAAATATTCCTTTACTTCAAGTAAAACAAAAAAACAAACATTTAACTGTTGATGTGTAATGCATTATCATTAGCTGGAAAACGAGATCCACGTGGAAAACACCTGCGCTGCTCTGGTCAGTGTGGTCATCTCACCAAACCTGACTCTGCTACAGCTTTTCTTGTTTATGGATTTCATTTACCTGCAGTGTTTTTTCAGATTCACTTGCAGTGCGCAGAGAAAATAAAAAAGACTGCAACAGTAGATTGTGAGCTGGTCAAGGCATGCTTTGTCTGAGCAGCCCAATTGGTTAACGTCTGTGCCAAAATGAAGCAGGCAGTGCTTCAAAAGGCTTTGCAGTGTTTCTCCTGTGTGTCCCCAGTGCTACTATGAAAATGCACATGAAAGTTTTAGATATAATTTATAACTGTAGGCCTACTCAGTACCAAATTATTATTTCAAAAGTAGTGAAGTAGATTATAGGGTAATGAGTAAAATCACAGTATTGAAAACTACTCACAAAGACTTAATTACAGTAACATTAGTAGCTGTAAATTGTTACGTCCACCACTGGATTTAACAATGAAACCAAATAAAAATGCGTCAGAACTGCTGTATTATTTTAGCACTAACTCTACTTTATATGTCTTTTGTTAGGTTACCATTAAAATTTTAGAATGCATTATTTGATATAAATATGTAATGAAGAAACCCAAACATCATTATGTCTGCTCCACTTCTGAAACCAAACCTGTTCTCTTGGTTCACTGATAAAGTTTTCTAAAGTTAAGACTGTTTCAGCCAAGTAAAAAGCGCAATGAGCGCCTCTAACTGTTGGCTGAGTATCCATGGTGCTAATGATGTTATTGTGCGTGGATATCTGCTAAAACACACATCCCTCAACCTCAAAATATCATCACTTCATAATTTAGTAAAATATTTTGGCAGTCTTGCCCATTCCTATGTGTTGCTCTTTGGTAAGCAGAAATCTGAACACAGTTAAAGACTAGTCTATTGTAAAAAGTGAGTACATTTTAAATGTTGAGCATCCTTGTTCTGATGACCTAAGAGACCAAATGGACCAATATAGGATCAGCAACTCAGTGAGCTGTGTAAGGCCTTGGAAGTAATTATGAAGAATTCAGCTCTAAATTTGACAGAAAGCCAGTGTAGCAAAGCCAGCACCAGGATAATGCTGTAAAGATTGAACTAACTGTAATCTTGCCACGGATTCTTGCCTTGAAAAAGTGCAATAACAACAGAAACAAGGAGACAAAACGTGATGATTTGCTCCAGGTGTTGTAAAGAAGGGGCATTGCTGATCACCATTTCTTATTTAAAAGTAACAAGACTTGAATGCTCACTGCCTTAATGCAGAATTGTTCAAAGTCTAGGTGTCAATCAAGGACGGTTCAAGGTTTGTGGAAGATGTTTAAGTCTACATATGGAAGCACTGAGGAAAATAAATGAATAATAAAACACAAATGCAGTTCTATAGAGGTATTTTATGTTTACTTCTCTCACATTCAACAGAGTTCAGTGTGTTTGAGTCATAAAAATAACAGTGTATTAACCTGTACAATCACGGGTGTAATATTTGCTAGAATTCAGCTCAACTGCAGCTAATAACTTAATGCCCTCCATGAACTGGATATTGCTGTTTATGCTAGATTATGACAAAATAACTACGCTGCTTTGCATTTGCTGGCAGTGGTTAAAATTCTAAATACTCCCTTTAGGGCCATCCAAGCTGTTCAGTGTGGTCAAACGGTGATGGAAGTCAAAAGTTATCCACAGTCCTCTGTAGTTAGAGTAAATGGAGCAGTTCAGTCTCAGTGTTTTATGTGCAAAGCCAATGGAGCTGCCCAAAGAGCTGAACACATTGTGAGGCAGCGGCACCATCCATGGTATCTGAACTGCAAAGCCATAAGTGCTGTTCACATTTGTAGCTTTATGCAGGAAGTCATAAACGTTTCCATCTGCTACCACACAAACACACACAGAGGCTCGTATACACTTTGACCACTATTTTAAAAACCCTCCTCAGAAGCAATGACCAGAGTCTCATAAAACTCTTACGCCCTCAAATTGAAGCCAAGATACTTCATTCTATATTGGAGTCATTACTACAACCTGTTTTGAATAATATCTCGCTGATGCACAAACGCTAAAGATTGTGCTGATGCCAGGGTGCTTTGGGTAAGTATAAAAGGAAAGCCAGTAATGCCTTAGGGGTAAACGGAAGCAGGGAAATGAAGGCATCAATCAAAATGTTGGGATTGGTTATGAGTACCAAAGGACAAATGAAACCAACAATGGGGAGATAAAAAAAGAGGCCATACAACCGCACAATAATACAACAATGCACAACAAACAATCAGATTTATTTGACAAAGACGGCAATCTTGAAGGACTCCTCGGGCCATGACTAAAAGATCTTGTTGAGTAGAAGAAAACTGACGTTGGGGCAGGAAGCAAGATAATAGAACAATAAACCTTGTCGACAAAGAAAAACAATAAAGCAATAAAGCAACTTTTGTCAAGTTGTAAATGCTAATGACATAATTTAACATTTGCTGTGTATTTCCCACTCATTCAATTCTCTCATAATTCCCAAGAGTATTTTTATGTATGTAGCAATTTGCATCTCAGCCTCATTTACATTTGAAAACACTGGCTTGATTGCTGCTGTTGGTCTGCTCAATTATTATCATCAGTTTTGTTTTAGAGTATGTGGCTGCAGTATATACGTATGTCATAGCAGTCATACTTTTATCCATTCCCATCAAATAACCAATAAGGCTATGGAATGGTGCCATTCATTACAACTATGATACAACCATTTGAAACATGTTGGCGATGTGAGCTGTCACGGGGCACGCCTAGGCCTCGGCCTCGGCCTACATGAAGGTAATTCACAAGTATTTGCTGTTCCAAAATTAAATTAATGATGAAAAAATGTTGCACAACTGTGGTCATTTGCATTGATTACAAATGGGTCAACTTTTACAGATAAATTAAACATTCAGATGACTTAAATGGCCACTATGTAGGTTTTAATGGCCTCTAATGGTGAAGTTAGACATTGCAACCAACTGAATACCCCCTAACACCCGCTCCCACTGTAGATATTAGGGACTCTCTCTAAATGTAACAAAAACACAATACTCATATTATAAATTTATACAGCAACATATTTATACAACATATTTTATTCAATTCCTGCTGTGTTCTGCCAGTAGATCCCACTGAATGTTACACACTAGAACGTTAAAAGGCCAGTGAGGCCATTAACATTGCATTAAAACTGCATTCGTTTTTTAGTTTCTTAACTATGTGGAGCCAGTGAGCATACTGTCACCTAATAAAGCCAATATAACTAACGTCTTCAAGAAGCAACATCAGCCTGCCACTGCACAGTGACAAGAGAAATAGAAGCCCGCATGAGCAGTACAGCATATAGGATCCACTTTACCAGCTGCCGCAGCTGCTGCACCATCATGTCAGCTTTTCCTGGACCATGAAGAATTGCAAATTTGTCCCTCAATAATTGCTTTAAGATGTATGAATGTAGAAATGTAGATGGAAAGCAGGAGCTTGTTGCCAGTAGATGTAGAGGATGGCTGGCTGAAAATGAAACCTTCCTACAGTATTAACTGCAAAAGGAGTAAGAATAATATTGGGATATCTTTACAGTAAAATATTCCAATTTAATTTAATTGTTTAGCTGTTTAAAACATCAGGAATGTAATCTATAAGACAAGTGACCTCTCAATAAAGCTCAGAGACATACAGTACAATAAGCTGTCAGTGCAGTGAATTTGACTTGTCAGTACCATAATTTCTTGTTAGTGGTGATTTCAATGCTCATGTGCCTATCCGCATTGGTGTGTTTGGTTGTAATGCTTCATGTATTCCAGTAGTATTCAGATCCTTTAATTAAATACCTTAGTATATAGATACTATGTTACAAGTAAAAATCTGCATTCAAAAGTAGTAGCAGTACATTAGTATATAATCAGATTATTATGAGACTGCTGATGCATTAAGGGACCCATTAATGAGAGCATCAGGTTGTGAAAATTCCTGTTGGCTGGTATTTCTCCTCCACCAGCCAAACACATATTAAGCTAATTCTTTTAAACTCATTGTCTCTCTTTTGAAAAAAAGGCTGCATATGGATCTGAATCCAATGTTTAACATTATAAACATTAAAACATGATTACGACACAGTGTCCCCTTTTACTAAAAAACAACAACAAAAAAACAAAAACAAAGCAGCAACTCTATAACAAACTCTGTAATATCAGTGAATCAGATCAAAAAAATGACACGGTAACTCTGTGGCCCACTCTGTCCAGCCTTGGTAAAGTCAATAATAAAACGCTTCAACAGTCTATAAGTAGTTGTAGATCTTAATTAATTGTGAATAATTGAATTTTTATAGTCACATGGTCCATTGAAAGGGTTTTCCTGGTGAAATATAGTATCCTGCTGGAGAAGAATAAACACCAGCCTGAGAGATTTTTCATAACCCGAAAACTTATAACTGATCTATAATGCATTGGTGAATGCTCTGGAGTTCATTTTGATTCAGCCATCTTACTATACATTCATTTTTGTCTTTGTTCAGCTGCTTTTAAAGTTTTCTTAGCCCCATGCCTCACTTTTTTCAGCACAAACTGTGCTATAACTTATCATTTAGTCAGTTTAACTGTAAAGATGCCAGGAACACAAAATGAAAGAAATATTACATAGGCACAAAGTGAAAATTAACAAATCTGTGGCGACAATCACTCAAAATATTATTGCAGAACAGTTCATGGTTGTTAGAAACTGTGTAGCTATTTATACACACAAAAAAGGAAGAAAAAAGATTTTTTTTAAACTGTAATATAATCTACTTACATGTAAAGTTTTTTCATTGGAAGTATACATCTACTGTATGAATGCATAAATCACAAAAAAAAACATTAGGGTCTACTAACATAAATGCGATACTGAGTTAAAGCCCTACATCAGCACTTTCAGCTCGTTTTCTCAGCTTGTCTCCACATTATATATAAATAAAATAATGGCACTATAAACAGAGATGCTAGTTACATCATGTATTTTAAACTCATCACTGTGTTTGTATGGTAAATCATAATCTTCAGAGTAACTTCAGCTGGTAAATGATAATTTACAGTATTTCTCTGTGAAATGTAGTGAATCATAACATGAGAAAATGGACACGGAAAATTCTGCAGCTTTCACTCTCATTCATTGTGTACAGTTGGAGCAACCTGGTATTTCTGAATAAACTAGTGTCAGGGTTCAGCTATATTTTAGTTGTGCTCCGAACATCATCCCTCTTGCTTTCTCTCTCTCTCTCTCTCTCTCTCTCTCTCTCTCTCTCTCTCTCGCTCTCTCTCACACACACACACACACACACACACACACACACACACACACACACATTCACTCTGACACACTGAGGCACCAGAGGACATCACGCATCGTCTTTGACTTTGCTATTTCTTGCAGGCAGTTGTGGGAGAGAGGGAGGGAGGGGTGACAGGCTCTCTGACCAGCCAAGCTTTTGCCGGCCGTAATTGGAGTTCAGGAGGTAGTGGAGGCTGCTGGGTATAATTGGACGGCAGCCAGGAACTTGTGTGGATCGTTGTCTAAGCCTCGCTCCCCTTTTCACCGGCCATCTCAATTACTCCCCTGGTACAAGGCTCTTCACCACCCAACCACTGACACAGCAACCTCAATTTCTCTCCAAAATGGGTGTGTGTGTGTGTTTGTATTATATGTTTGTGTGTGTCTGTGTGTGTGCATGCGTGGGTGGGTGGTATTTACGAGGAGGGGTTTCATAAGCCGCAGTTTTTTTTCGAGGCCATCGTGAACACATTGGGAGAGTGGCTAGTTTACCTGAATCATACGTGAGTAGATGGACATATTCAGTCATCTCTGCAGTATAATCCCTGATTTATGACAGCACACAGAGTTATGGCACACAACTTTGCCAGAACAACATTCCCAGGAGACACCCAAAGACACACAGTCAGTGCATCTTCAGTGCTCTAATCACAATAGCCATCAACACCCTTCCACTGAACATAATTAAAGCTATTTTGAATTACAAAGGCCAGTCCTGACAGGGGATAAATGAAGAGCATCGTGCAGCTAACAACTAACAAATGACTGAGCAGTTATGGTAGCTCAGTATGTTAGTTGCTGTAAATTATTATTTTCTTTATGCTTGAATTATGTAAACACGCATTGTACGTGCTGGGAAGGGTTGAAGGATAAAATACGAGAAACAGTCACTCAGCAACGTGGCTTCATAATAGAGCTGCATTGCATTCCATTCCTGTTTTCAGCATGAAAGCCCGAGGACGTGATCTTAACTGGGTCATGGATCCACACTTCTTCATCCAATTCCATTCAGGTGCACAATATGTGCTGGATTAATTAGGACACAAGAACAGTCTGATAGCATGGCCAACCTGCATATTAAATACTGCATATTTAAACAGACACTTCAGATATTATGTTAAAGATACTGTCTGTTACTTAAAAGGTAGTATGTTTTGGCCAGAGTGCAGGTTTCGACTTGAATTATCCTGCCACAGTATATTTTAATTAGACACTTGTGCATTGTTGCCACAGAAGTACAGAAGTAAATAAATAAAACTGTTCAATAAAGAAGTGAACTGAAAGGTGGAAAATTTGTTTTCATTTGGATATTTTCCCAACGGGTAACCTTGTCTCTAACAAATGATGTCGCAGCTACAGTAAAAGTAACTAAGCTTTTTGTATTCCAACAACCCTTTACCACTTTTTCATGCCAGTGTCCAATGCTGACATTTTTTACTAAACCACAATCTTTCCTGAGATCATGTTGGCAGTGAACATTTTGCAGATACATTCAAAGCAACAGTAAGAATGGTATTTTTTTGATTTATTGCCCCCAGTTTCAGAGTGCAACACCTATGTCGTAAATATGGACAATTCTACATGTGCATTTGTTGTGATTCTATCAATTATAATCAAAAACAAGCGAGTCACCAACTTTACTAACAGCCAAACATTAGTCAAGTACAACGACATAAGACAGCAACCAGGTTATTATTACCAGTAGTAAGAAGCTTAGCTCAGCATCTGTCTTTGAGCCTTTTCTTTCAAAAGGATTTTACCACGACTTAAAGTCAGTACCTTCTTCCGTCAACATCCTCTTCATCTCTGCCATTATGTCCTTAGAGGCTTCTGAGCCCGGTTACATTGCCAACTTGCCAAGCTCCAGTTCTGGCACAACATTGGCTCTGCTTCCTGTCTGCATTTACTTACAGCCCAGACCTGAAAACGTCCACTTCACAGTGGTCCAGAACATCAGTGGTATAAACACTAACACATCTGGTGCTCTAAACTCTCACAGTGCAGCCCGGATAATAAACTGATGTAACATTGGCTAACAGCAGCTCTAGCTGGCAGCAGTTTTCTATGCTGTACAAGAAACTCTCCAAATCACCAAGAGTTGATATGCAGTAGTCGGAGGAAATAAGGAATCAGGAAACATTTTTCCTTTAAAATATGATCCAGTTTCACCAAAATGAGTGATATAGTTGGTGGTGTTTGTACCCAGAGCAAAAATAGGTATATGAGGTGCAGAGTGGGGATGAAGGACGTACAATTTACGTGGTACAACCTCCACCAATCAGAGGGTAAGACAGTAACTTGCACATAGCCTAAGATGCAAAACCCAATTACAGTCTAGAAAATACTCACTGCTGCTAGTAAAGGTCATTTTATATGAGTGCATGCTGATAAATAAAGACGACGAGATGAGCACACAATCTTTTTATATTCTCCCATGTCATCTGAATTATGGTGGCTGTACAGAAAGAAAAATGTAAATATTTTTGAAAGTGAAGAAATCAACCTGAAAATGTAACTGTGGCAAAAATAGAATATTTGAAAAGAGACGACATGTCTCTGAACACCCACAGTAAAAATGATGTCCTTAGGTAAACCTACATCACCATATTTCATTTGCTCTCGGTTTAGGATTGATTGTGCTGCATGCTGCAATCTGTTGCACCACCATAAGATTCTACACCTGCACCCTAATCACTCAAAATTACACCTGAGTCAGGAGAGAGTCAAAGCCAAGAGTCCGGTTTGACATTACGAAGCAGGAGAGAGGTGGGGGAGAGCGGGACCACCAGGTGACCTGCCCTAATGACACATCTGGCACTGAAGAGCTGGTCAGCGGGATGGGACCTGGCCTGGTGCCGGCCCTGACTCTCTGCTTCATTATATCGACCTCCAACTGCAGGTGGAGCCAAGTAGTCAGACACCAAGAGAACTAAAAATAGAGGTACTGCCTAAAAGTGCCACAGCACATCATGTATACACTCTGCAATTGATTTAAAGATATTTAATATTTGCCAAATATTGATTATGTAATGTGTATAAAGTACACTGTACACTGGAGTCTCAGACAACCACACTGCTATTTTTCAAAACAATGACTGTGTACATTTATTATATTAGTCAACAGCTGATGTTTTGTGATATGAAATAGTTTCAGTGAGTTATGTTACTTTTTAAGAGCAGCTTGTAGGAACTTTCCTTCC
The DNA here is from genome assembly GCF_000972845.2 of Larimichthys crocea. NCBI lineage: Eukaryota > Metazoa > Chordata > Actinopteri > Sciaenidae > Larimichthys > Larimichthys crocea. The sequence continues at coordinate 1,146,166 of NC_040025.1, forward strand.
CCAACCAGTCTAAGCTTCAAAATTATGTAGGTACCCTTTTTAGTGTACATAACACAACTTATGTAACAGACTTAAGTTATGCAAGATAAGATATTTACATTTCTTTTTCTAACCCTACCCAAATTTTTTTTTGTGTGTGTGACGTTTCACAATGTTAACCATCCATCCATCCATTATCTGAAGCTGCTTATCCTCATCAGGGTCATGGTGGAGCTGGAGCCTATCCCAGCTGAGGCGGGATACGCCCTGTGACAAGTCACTAGCTCGTCACATGACACAAAGAGACAAACAATCATTCACACTCACATTCACATCTACGGCCAATTTAGAGTCACCAATTACCTTATTAAATATTAAATGTCTAATATGAAGTGTAGGGCCACCGACCAAATACTTGACAAATTGGGAGTGAGAACACATGATCACAAGTCTGAACATCATGATCACGTCATTCTGCCTCGCTCACTCTACTGTTTATATTCATGATTCAAACTGAGTGGCACCTTGTGTCTCCACAGGTTTCCTTTTCTTTTAAAACAATGAATGCTGGCATAAAGCAGCATGTGAAAGCTGTCCCCATAGCTGTCTATGCTGATTTTCGTCTTATGTTGACAGTATGTGACAGCATGATGACGCAGCAAAATGCTGAACATCTTGTGTGTTGAATGGCATGTTGCTCCACAGTACATACAGTATATTTGTATTTCACATAGCAGAAAATAAAAACGTTAAACTGAATTATTAAGTGTCATTTGCAGATAGCATTTAGCAAATGCATAGCAAGTGCTTTAAATTATTTAAGCCTGCAATATCCATGCAAGAAAGAAATGAATGAATTTTCTGGAAGTAAGAACTCATGACAGCTAATTAGTAAGCCAGATGACAACCAAGCGTCTGTGTAAAAAAAAAAAAGGATCTTATTTAAAAAGTTTAAGCACCACAAGTTGACATGTTGGAGCTATATGGTAAAAATAGCAAAGAATAAAAAAAAGGAGATTTAGAGATTTCATTCAAATTAGATCATTAGAAGAAAAGAACATGCGCTTTCCCCTGAATGTATGGACCCAAATGACAAAGAACTTAAAGGGTTTTGTTTATTTTGGACCTCATTCAACGCACTGAGAATCTCTTAATTTAAACTGTCAGGTTGGTGCTCGATTGGTGCTTCTTAGAGAGCAGAAGGGGTTATTCATCTTCTCCACTAAAGCCTTTATCCCCTTCCCTTCTCACATAAGAGTCAGAGCTAAATGCTGTGCTCTTTTTACAGCTACCTTCGCTTCTATTAGGGGATCAGCGAGTGTGCAAACACTGGTCTGATGGGAGCCATAATCAATCCCTTAAGCACAGAGGCTGCTGTTAGATAAAAAAAAAAAAGAGAGAAAGAGAGAGACCCGCCTCTCACTATACCATTTATTTACCTCCCAACGACTTGATATTCCTTCGGACCTTTGGGGGAAAGAAGACTTTGTGAAGGGGAAAAAGTAGATAGCTATAGTTGATTCCTTAATTGGGAGGTGTTTGGAATTGTCTGGGGTCAGAACAGTTAACCCCAGTGGAAATACTCCCTGGTTAACCTGAGTTAACCTGGCCTTGTATGTCCCCATCACTCCCTGCTGATGGAAAAATAGGGGGGCTATTAAGCAGAGACAGACCATCTGGGTCTGTTACAGGCAGCCTTGAGGGGTTGAGAGGACTTCAGGGAGGTGGGGGTAGGGTTGGGGGTGGTGTTGCTGTCCTGGTCCAATCACCTTCTTTCTTCCTATTTTCTGCTCTTGTTTTGCACAGGTCAAAGAAGCAAATTTGTTCAAAGATTAGCTCTTTATTACACACAGAAACAGATTCTTGAGGTTTTTCATGGAGCTGTAAACAAGGGTTTAAAAATGTATGAAATGTCTTCAAGACAGCAGAAAAAATATCCCCACATAAATTCCACAGCTTCCTGTTGCAAAGAGGGTAGATTCTGCCTGTAACTCACGATATTTCAGTGTGGACCTGTATGGTAGACCAGCATTTCCATCCATAGAGCTATGCAATTGTCACACTAACCACAAACCTCCCCTGGCAGGGGGTGGGTTTCAAATTACTTAAGAGGTCACACTTGTGTTTCCTTGGACCAAGCTTCCTAGATGAAGAACGAAGAATGAAGAACTAAGAACAGGAACAGTAGAACTATTTTAATGGTTTTTGGGTCACATCTAAGACTTGCTTGATATCAGGCCAATAATAGCTCAACCTGACAGACATGGGGAGTTCAGAATGAAAATGAGCACTGGGTTTGACAATTGCTCCTTTAATCCCCTGTAGTGCTTAATGGTGGAAAATAACCAACACAGCATCTGGGGCATCTTTCCTTGATAACTCCAATAACAAGTTCTGTGACGTTGGCCAGAGCACTTTTCTGTACACAACTGCAAAAATATGTCAGTGCTGTCAGATGGAACAGTGAAGTCGATGCCTGACACTTCCTTCCCCATTATCTAGGTAAGTCAGGAAAGATGGAAAGAAATGGCTGATGTGTGCCATGTCTCTCGGCACAGGAAAAATGTATGATTTCATAGTCACGTAACATGACACAGTGACCATCTTCAAAAAAACAATATTGTGTAGTCTGACCCTGGCATAACAGCAAGCACCAGAAAACCTATAAGAGACCTATTCCCACTTTCTACCAAAGTGACTCTCTTTTAATCCAACAAATTTCCTAATGATGATTTATACAGCTGTGCAAGGTGTACATTTCCAGACAGACAGACTCACAGCAAGACAGTTTAGTGATAAATCAACAGCCAGTGAAAAAAAAATCATTGAGTGAAACTCAGATCATCTTTCAGCCTGTTAGGCCTAACAAGATGTGTTCATCAACAACAGAAACACATTGGTTTATAGTCAACAGCATCTGTGATGCTGGGGTTTAAACAGGCTGTGTTTTACCTGTGTAGCAGAACTGTGAGTGATCAACTGTGCATGGCACGCAGAGAATACAGAACTGCCAAAAACTTTGGTATGTGCTCAGGAGCTGTGCGCACAGCTGTTCTGTTCACTGTTGCTGTTTGACAGCAGGTGCTCAGTGAAACATCCAGTGTATTTTGGAGTTGATTTAACACTAAATATTCACGAGAGAAAATGATCTTTCTTTTAGCTTTTTGAGGCATTAGATGATTGTTCATTGCAAATAATGGGCAGACAAAGTATCATTTTTTTATATTTTGGCAATTATGCACTTATAGGCATCTCAGAGTAAATCATTCTAAACAGTCTCATCATAAAATGCTGCCCTGTTACACTAAACTGTTAACTGAATTTATATTATTATTTTTAAATTTTTACTACTCATAAGACAACTTTGAACCAATTATTCAGTTAAAGGACAAGCAAGTAGGATTTAGTGATAAAGCTGTGAAGTTGCTGATTGCAGCCTGCTCGCCTTAGGCTGGATTTAGACAGCTGCGGTGAGAACGGAGGTTTTTTTCTTTCATTTGGGTGGGGTCCGTCCGTTACGGCTCCGCCGGTCCGCGCCGGAGGGGTGTCAGCGAAAAATAGCTCTGGCGTGCAGCTGAGAAGTTGACCCAGATCCAACTTTTAGAAAAACCTTCCCGATTGTTTTACAGTGGTTACATACAGCACATACTGTAGACACGCCCCCAGCAACCCACTTCAGCGCCCCTGACCCCCCACCACTGCACAACCCTGCCATGTCTGGCTGCAGTGCCTGATCCTGTCTGAATGCACGCTTACCCTCAAATCAAATCAAATCAGATTTTATTTGTATAGCCCCAAAGTCACAAAGTACATTTGCCTCGGAGGGCTTTACAATCTGTACAGGGACTGACACCCTCTGTCTTTAGACCTTCAGTTCGAATGAGGAAAAACTTGCCCACAAAAAACCCTTTTAACAGAGAAGAAGAAACCTCAGGAAGAGCCACAGAGGAGGGATCCCTCTCCAAGGATCGACAGACGTGCAATAGATGTCACGTGTACAGAACAAATCAACACAAACATTGTACAATTACAATGAATGATAAAATGATTACAGTAGCAGTGGAACCTGTGATAGAGATAGAGAGACACAGATGCACAGCAGCAGCAAATCATCAACTAACTATAAACTGTAATGGAGATATGGTAGCAATAATGACAGTAGTAATATGTGAAGTGGATGTCATGCAGGCAACGATCCACGAAAACCAGCTGGACGATAGAGCACAGAAACTCCAGGGAAGAAGTTTAGTTAGTAACATGCATTAATGAGACATGTATGTTTACAGATGGTGAGAAGGAGAAGGAGAAACTACGGTGACTGCAAAACACATGAAAAACATGAAATCCCCTTTCTATAACCAGTGTTCAGTTTGTCTGTCCTGGGCTACTATATAAACATGATTGTTTGACATGGCAGAGAAAAAGGACCTATGGTGTCTGTAGATATAAATTCTAAAGTAACAGAAACATAATGATTTTTATTTTCAGGTGATTATATACTTATAAAAACATCTTTATTCATATTATATTATTTTTTTGTAAATCCCACAAATGTTATATACTGGACCTTTAAGTTCATTGAACTTTTATATTTATATTTTCTTAGTTTGAAGCATTGGGACTTTATTTGACATGAATAGCTACAGCTGCTCCTGTTAGAGGCCCCTTTGTACCACAATTAGTACAAAGACAACACGCAGTATAGTCAGAGAGGGAACTAATTTCATACTAACCTTCATCGTGGTTTGCATTATTTTCTTAATTAAAAAAAGAAACAACCATGACTCATCTTAATATGTACACAGCAAGTCTCCATCAAACTGTGTTTTCCTCAAACTGCAAAAGCTGTGGGGAGTTTTAACTCTCAAACAATGCATGCTGGGAAGTCTGATAATATGCCTCTATAAAAATTTAATAATGAATTAATACATTTAATGACTTTAACTTTTTGTATTCAACATCTTCAAGTCAGAAAAAACCCATATGAAGATCTTAAGTGGTCTGAAAATGAAAATCATAAATTCAAGTTTAATTACCTTGAAACATATTAAACATGCACATTTTATGTTAAGTTACAAGGAAAGATTACTTGATTCCACTAAATTTGTGTATGATGTTTTACAGTCTACTGAGTTATGAGTTGTAAAACTATTAATCCATGTAACATCAGTATAACCATTTACAGATCCACAAAGAAGTGCAATAACTTACGTGGGCTTTGATTTCAGCGCTACATTTCTCCCCTCCTCTGTCTGCACATTGTCTTCATCTTGTTTTCTTGTTATCATGGGTAGATTACCCGTTGTCAGGCCCACCCATCCTGTTTCAGAACAAAACAGCAAGAGGTTCAAATTCAAGCTTCGCATAGAGTACCCTGAGAAAAACATTCCTGCAAACTCCTCCAGCAAAACACTCACTTGCTTTTTTCTTTCTTCCTTCCATCTGTCTTTTTTATCTTCTTCCATTGGTGTAAATTACTTTGGTCCCCTTTGTCTTAGCAGTTGCAGACTGGAGGGAAATTGTTCCTCCTTTTATTATGAGTGAATTAAAAGTGCCGCAGCACCTCACTGTAGCTGATTGATATATCTAGTCAATTCATAACCACACCTCTGTGACTGTTAAAGTAATTCATAAACCTTTAATTAATATAACTGATTATCTGATTAATAGTGGGGAAGGGAATAGCCTCGCCATTTTTATATTGGCATTAAAACAAAGATAATTACTGTAATATGAAGTAGATTGAGAAGCCTAACAGATGAAAAGCAGAGCTGTAGCTACAATTTAAAAGTTTTCCCATTTGCTGCAGTTCTTTCCTATAAATCACCATGCATGCTATTGATCAGTGCTGCAATTGATGCCTCATATCTATACACTGACTGGATAATATTTCACTTTTTAATAAAAGGCTGTGCCACTTACTATGAAAACTAACATATCTTACAAAAACAATCTCTTCTCTTAACTAAATGGAAAAGTACTGCATGCTGCACAAGTAGCTACAAGCCTCTTTGGCTACAGAGCTGGATCTGATGTGGTCTGCTTACAAGTGACAGAGGCAGACTGCTTCTTCTGGCATGTAACCAGACCTATTTATCACTCTGACATCCTGGTGGCAGATCCCTGATGAGACAGGTCGAGAAAATGTTCCTCAGGAAGACGGAGCGAGAGGAGATGGATCCAAAGCGTGGACGGGCACCATTGTTGTCACCAGGCTGTGACCTGTTTGGCACTTTGCCTTGCCAGCAACGCTGTCAGGGATCTGGATGTTTGGCCTGTTTCATCTACATTACAGATGTCTTTGTGCAGCCTGGCTTTCTCCGCTATCTCTTCCAAGTAAATTTAGAACTTGAGTTTAAGCTTGTAACACCAGCCAAGGCTTGTGGCTCGGGGGGTAAAAAAAAAAAAAAAAAAAGAATCATGGGCTTATCTGGTGCTGCCATCCGGCTGCCGTTGCATAAGGATGGCCAGTGGCGGGAGGCCAACAGAGGGTGTCAGGGCCTTGCTCAGACTAGGCATGCATTGAAAAAAGTTCAACAAACGTATCTTAAATGTTCTGATGTTAGTTTCTTTCAGGATTATATAGCTAGACAAAACGTAGAATGCATTGCAGCTATGATTAATTGTTCAATTAAAAAGTTACTTGAGTTTTCCTCCAAACAGGCTTTGCTTTACTTCCCAAAGGCTGTTGTCCTCTCTTTTAGTTGTGCTACATGGACTCTGGTATGCCCCCAGTAGAACTCCGAGTCAAGAACAGATTTTGGCTGGATGATTCTTCCCAAATCCTCTTTGAAGCCAGACAGTTTCAATTTCAGAAACTTGAGATAAGGAAACTTTTGACTCTTTTGACTTTTTGTTTGCTTGTTTTGAAAATCATCATCAATCACACTAGAAATGATAGCCTGCAAACACCGGATGGTTTACCTGTGTTGGTATTTGGTGGAGAGGTATGTCTGATAACATGAATGCTGCAGCCAGCATAACCACAGTAATGACATTGGTGGAAACTGAGAGGCTCTGCAGGAACAGTCAGACATGAATACCTGTATTTGTCCCTCTACCAACAACATCTGTACTATTGTTCAGTGATTAAACTGAACACTGTTATTTCTACTGTGGCAGCAATACTGGGATGTTGGCTTCAGTGATATCAGTGAATGCCGTGATCCTGCCATGAATCTTAAACAGCTACATGAAAATAGAAGAAGAAAAATACTTCCTTTCGCAAAGGAAAGGGTCTAGGTCTAGGACCACAATCTGTTAGCTTATCAGTGGAAACCACAGTTCAATATATGAATAATACTACTGTATGCACGGTGCTATGCCCACTGTGTGAAAATTCTTATTTTTGAGTGCATGCACTTCCAGTATTACAAACAAGTTGACTCATAGGTACATATTTTCAAGCTCTGTACTGATATATAACAGAGAAATCCAATTCCACAGAGAGCACTGACCATTTCAGGGGAGTGAAAATGTTAAATTATAACAGAGGACCAAGGCCACATAAGTCAAACCTACCCAACCACCCAATTTGAAGTCCTACCACCCCATATGTTCCATTGTTTTTGTGATGGCTTACGCCCATTCCTCTCTCTCCTGTCTGACATTCATCCCCTCTTGTTGTACCCTTTCATCTTGTATACATGCAGCAGAAGTCAAGCCCTCTTAACATACAATCATTCTTTCAAAGCACAACAGAACCACATTGTTACATTTTGCCACCCTTTATTAGGAAGAGTTTTTCTTCTACAAAGTATAGGCTTTTCTTTAGAAATTCTCTCCCAAAATGATATTACATCTGGTGGATTGTGTAGTTGATAGTCAGATTTAGGAAACATGGATATGGCTGTGGAGGTGACACAATACACTGAAAGGTTAAGGGATTAAGAACAACTACAATATGTGTTGTAGCCTTAGCTTGGTTATTTAGAGTTTTGTGTGTGTGTGTGTGTGTGTGTGTGTGTGTGTGTGTGTGTGTGTGTGTGTGTGTGTGTGTGTGTGTGTGTGTGTGCAAGAAAAAGATCCTCCACTAAAAAAAACATAAAAATCATTTTGGAAAATGACTCTCATTTTAGTAATTAACAAATAAACAATATGAGGGTAGCACATAGCCTATAATTCATATAGAGGGATAAGGATTTACATGCTGTTTGGTTACTAATCAGATCTGGTATCATCATAGTTTTTTTCTTTTCAAATATGAAACCCAAGTTTATATCTTAAAGTAGAAAAAAAACATTTATCCTGGGACGTATTTTTGTATTTTTAGCCATCGTACATCTGTGACATTACATGAATGGCTAGTATTTGTTGTGTTGTCTATCTTCACTGTGCCATGCCATCATTTTGCCCACAGCATGTGATCTGATTGTGGGTGCAATTATTTATGACCTACTTCTTTATTAAAAGTGAGTTTATCTGACTGTGCTTCTCAAGTGTTTGCTGTGGTATTAAACTGACCTGTTGTTCACATACTGTAGGTGTCACTAAGTCAACCAGGGCTCAAAGAATACCACTTTAGGCCAAGTGGCTACTTTTATTAAGGTGTTACTCACAGGCGATAAAGATGTTTTTGCGGTTTTATTAGAGGTAGTCAAATTGAACATGACCCCTCTTCAACGTATTCAACTTCAAAACCTGGTCTTGTGATTATGTTATATTTCATCCTTGTGGCTTTACCTTTGAATGTTTCTTGAAGAATTACAAACCTGAAAGATTAAGTATTAAAAACCCTCTGTAACTTGTGATGTTCAGTGATTACACTTACTTTAACTAATTGTGCATACTGTATATTAAACTGATAATATGTCAGACAGAACATATATACACAGGTTGATTTAACTCGGTGGAGAAATCTCTGCTTGAAATATACATCTGTATGTCAGTGACTGTTCCAACTTGTAATTACTTATATAACAGGCTCCTGTCACATTTTGACTTGCAAACACAGGTGTGATTAACATGATTAAAGATGATTGCATCCCATTCAGGGGTGCCTGATCTATGGCCTTGGGATTGCACGCTGATTATAGCTGCTTAATGAGTTCAACATGAGAAAAGGCGATACTGATGTTAAACAGCAGTTGTGTCTGCATCACTCCCCTGTTGCTGTATATGGCCTCAAAAATTCCCACACTGGAATGAAAAATGTACAGTCTCAATAGTGTATCCTGTAACTGTCATTGAGGGCACAAAAAGATGCCTGAAGAGTGTATGCTATAGTTCGCTACATTCTTCATTATGTAGTGAATGGTGAACATGTGTGATTTTGAATGGGACATGTCATGTTGGCCCCTGCAACTCCTTCAGAGAGCCTTTGGAAACCACTTCTCTAAGTCACTTACAAAGCTTGTAAAAGCCAAAGAAACTCCCCATCCTGGCTGACCTGAATCCACCCCACCCCCCTGCTGAATGATTTTTCTGTTAATGTTTAATACAGGGAGGCCAGTTCATTATTTACTCTGTATAAATTAAGGTCAGATAAAATTGATTAACCCCCCAGCTCACAGTGCTGCCCTTTAGATGTGTATCTGCCTGGGACTAAGAGATATTGACATGGAAAGTCTCTGCTCATTGACAAGCGTGTGGCAGAAGGCAAAGTAGCTGCCGCTGGTTACAAACAGAAAATAAACTGTTGACAGGGAACAGAGGAGACAAAGTCAAATACCCAGCCCACAGCCGGTCAGTCTGGATGATTAAATCAGGACGTTGCGCTGCAATCAGGACGGGAAGATACAAAGAGGATGGAAAGGTGTTAAAGAGTTTTGGGGCTGATATCTCTGAAGCCTTTTTATTCTACTTGAAATAATCTAGCATATGACTGAGGTGACCTCCCATGCTCGGAGGCCTGCAGCCATGATTACTCATGTGCTGCAAAAGTTCAGTTAATATTGATTCAGCTTAAAAAAGGATTTTATGAAGGATTCTAAAATAATTTCTCTCCTTTTTTAAAAAAAAGGGTTGTTCAACATTTATTGAACGGAAACTTACATGGTAACTGAGCTAAAACATTAGAGGGTCATGATCCAGACTTGACTGCTTTTCTGTTAAAGCATATGCACTTAAAATAAAAAAAAATACATAATGTCAAGGACTGCAGTGCTCCTTTTCCAAACAAAATCTTCCCTGCAGTCAGTCACAGTAAGAGGACGTGTAAAGGCAATTGTTAATCACAGTCCTACCAATGGTTATAGAACAGTAATGTTATTAAATAGTTTCAAGATTAATTTGTCATTTTTGTTTACTTTTATGAAATTCTCTTGCTAAAAAGGGAGAAAACTGTAATGAGTTATGAAGTTATTTTATTCAGCTTCTATATATGGAACAAAGTCAATGCAGATGTACAATGTTCATATTTGGCCTCTCAAGGCTCTGACTCTCCACACGTCAAGCTCGTCACAGCAGGAAATGGGGAGGGATGATAATAATAGATGATACACTCAGGGTCTATGGGTGGATGCTGGGGTGGAGGTTGGGGCTTTTGAATTTCTATATGAACGGCAGCTGTGGCAGCAAGTGACAACATAGCATTGGGGTGAGGGTGGTGGCAGAGAACTGTTGTCTTAAATACACTGCCATAATGAAAAATATACTGTGTGTTGCAGGGACAAGAGTGTAGCTGTGTCTACATAAATTGCAGATTTGCATATTTTTAACGGCTACAGAACACTAAAGACAGATCTGCTCTATAAATGTCCTGCACATGACAGTCAGAATGCTGTGTTGGCTAACAAAAAAGCTAAAGCACTGACAGATATACAACAGTGACAGCCTAAAAATTGACTTGGAAATGTCAAAAATGGTTTATTTCAATGTTAAACACAGTCTGTCCTTGTTTTGAAAGCTATATTTACCAGCACAACTATCTTTTATTTTGTGTCTCCTTGTCCTGTCAACTCACCTGCCAATCGAACAGGTACATCAGCCCGCCCACACATAGACATACAGGCTAAGGAACATTGTCCCTTTAGCTATAAACTATTTTTTGTGACTTTCAAAAAGCAATTTGAAAATGATTTTTGATTCAGGAATCATTTAAACTGGACAGAAGGAACAGTCAATTTTTCTTCAGCAGAAATTAGCAATAGACTGCATTCCTACAGAATCACTCCAATGCCACTGATTAGTAGAGGTCCTACAGTATATAAAGGAAGTCTGAGCTCCGTCAAATCCTCACAGTTAATTAAATTGTTACTGGCTTCCAAAGCTGGCATCTCACCTCAAAAAATATAGTGAGTGTCTGTTGCAAATAAGTCAGTTATTAGAAATGCTGTAATGTGGGCTGACAGAACTGTGAAATCAGAGCCCTCTGCCCTGGTCACAGTTGAAAATCCCCATTAAGGCACGGTCAGAGCACGAATCCAGAGATTAACAGGGAGGAGAGATGCATCAGCACAATTACCAGGGAAAAGAGGGGTTTGGGGCAGAAATGAAAAGTAATGCTCTCATCATTGTAGCCTACAAAAGAGATACTGCTGCATCTTGACTGAAAGTACTGAAAGCATTATAAAATAAAGAGATATTAAGGGGAAATGTTTGTTTGGCGGTTCACTTACAAAAAGAGGAATGATACTGTGGCAAACCTCTTTACTGTAAATTAAAAAAATTTCCAAGAAAAAATGGTGGTCAGGGAATTGCTGGCAGGAAGTCTTATTTTTCTTGTGCTCTCAAAATATTTTCACACTATCTCTGAATTTACCATATTTGACAGAGCTTATATATTACAATGAATACATGGAGACATACTTTCTAGGAGAGGAAACTGCCATAGTACAAATATCCTCTTTAGTGACTGACTTTTTTTACTGTTTCTTTTAAATGTGTTTATGTTTGCTGTCAGCATTTTTCCAGAGATTTTATTTGGCTGTTAAAATTGAAGATTTTCTGAGCCACTGGCAATCTGTCAGCCAACTATAAAAGATGACAAATGTTTCTCTAAGATGTTTTTGCTTACAAGTGGATACATGATTGTAGTGTCAGGGTCAAAGATCTGACCTGTGGTGTATACATTTCTGTCCATGTGTCCCTCCTCCTGTACAGTAAAATGTGTAAAACAAATTAAAGTTGCTACATGCTGTACTCTATAGGGTTTTAACATTAAAAAAACACTCCCACCTGAATGTAAAGCTGCTCTAATTAATATTTTTACATTATAAATTAATGGAATGAATATTTATAAGTTGAAGAGGAGTTTTATGTGTCAAACAGACAATCATTTTTTTTGGTTTGGTTTTACAGTCCACAATTTTTATTGTTTTGGTTCACTCTTACCTTTCTCTGTGATGTTTCCACCCACAGCAGGCAACATTTTCTATGAAAATCCTCAGATAAGCCCCTGATTGTTACATGCCTAGCACCAGATGACACCCACAAGCAGCTACCTGGCAAATAATGTGAATTTATCCAAAGATACAACTCCAGCAGAATAATAATGTTGCTCTGTGTCTCGTCTAAATCTGTTCGCCATTTTAACCCTGTAGGGTGATATGTGCCAGTGTTGTGTTTAACCTACAGCTCGTTGAGCTGCAGGTTTGAAGGAAGCCTGACGGGGATGCTTGTTTGTCATTAAACCCAGTCAGATGAGATCAATATTAATCTCAGGGTGCTTAGCTTTTACCTACAGCCTCTAAACTCAGATGAAGTGAACGAATACACATTTAAAAGCCTATTTTATTTAGCATTTCTGCCTTGTTGCAAAAATGGTGGTCACAAAAGCATCAAAGGCAAACATCTCCATTAAAAGTAGGATAATGGAGGCGCTGCATGCAGTCAATGCCCCCAGTGGTTGCTGGCCAAGAAATTGCTTTGGTGCAAACTGCTCTAATACCATGATGTCATGTTTCTTATTTTCTTATACATATGTAAAATAACTGATTGTCCTTGTTGTTCATATTCCATCTATCTCATGCATTGAATTCACATTCATTGCTCTTCATTTCTCTTGTTGTCACAGTCTGTTATCCTTCTGTTCCCAACAAGCTTGAGGGCACAAGCTCGACATTATACCCATGGGTGGCAGCTGTTGGCCATCTCTATTAATGTTATCGCCTATACTGTACATGTCAAGAGATATGAGATGGAGACATGATGATTAAAGCGTGTCTGTTCAATGGTGTTAGGGGTATTAACCTTGACCGCCCATGGAATTGTATTTCAAAGGCAAGACATGTTGTTTTTCTCCTTCGCTTTTAAGGTAGTCATAATGATGTCCCTTACCTGACAGCCTGATGATGGCTGAATAGTTCAGCAATGCACGGTCTCATAATACATAACAGAGACGACTTGGTGCCTGCAAGAAACACATCAGAACATTTTGATGTGCTTTGAAAGAATGCAGGTATGTGAGATGCCTGCATGAGTCATCCAATTAATAATGAAAGAGACTTGAATTCAGTGAGCCTCCTTGCCAAAACCCTGTAAAACATCAATAAAACCATAACATAAAACTTTTTGGTGAAAAGACTAATAACCTAAATGATCCATCTAAATCTAAATAAGTCTCCCATGAATCCTTCTGAGCAACTGCTCTGTACGATAACTCAGCCTGTTAATTCTCCCTTCCTACACAGTAAAACTTTACTGGAAATTTTACAATGGTCATCTCTGAGCTCATTCTGTACCTTCTCACAGAGATTTACAAGCAGAAACGCACTGTGAGATCTAAATTCAGAGAAGATTCAGAATAAATGACTCCCATCCATCTCTTCCTGCTTTAATTTTAAGGTTATGGATCAAAATTTACATAATACAAAGGCTATTAGGTTCACTTATGGTAACATAATATATTCTTTAATATATACAATAATTTCATTAAATTATCATTAATTAAATGAGAAGGATTTCTATTGACTGCATGACATGTTACATTTAACTTTAAGCTCAAACCTGACAAACTACTGACTCAACAATAAACATGGGTTTTAGTTACCTCAACTAAACCAGACCTTAATTTTAATAATTCAATAATTAATAAATCTTAATTTTAAGACTTTCATGAAAACACACCACATTTTGATAGAATGTAATAATTTATGGCAGGTATCTTCTGTAATAGCCATTCTGTGTTTTTATATTTAGAAATTTCCTCTTCATATAGTAGCTTTTAATCAGTAGTGGCGGAGTCTGCCACTTTCACATTAGATTTGAAATGAATAGACTAAGCATGAAGGGAAAACCATGCGTACATGTGGTGTCATTTTATTTCTTTAACAACTAAATGTGTCTCACTGTGTAAACATAAATCTTTGTGGAATTGGGTAAACGTGCATCAACCTGAATCATTTGACTTGATTTGTGTATAAGGTTTGAGTATAAAGGAACAAACACACATCAGTCAACCTGACTAACAACTTAAACAAACCAGGTTTTATTATTAGATTGTCTATTACCTTATTTTTCATCTCCCCTCTGATCTCTGTATTTCATGAACATGTGGGAAATGGCATTTGCATGGGTTTTTAAGCTTACACATTTGGCTCCTGGATTTGTCTGACTGAAGAACACAAAAGGCGGAGGAGTGGAAGTGAGGTGTGGAAATAAATCATCGAAATGACAGCTGAAAGCAGCCAAGAAAGCAACAGTTTCGTAGTCTGACAGACACCAGATGATTGTTTACACTTAAAGAGGTTGTGGCAAAATAAGATTGGTTGAAGCAAATAGTCAGAACATCTAGCTGATGGACTGAGTTGCCGGTGTAAGACATATCTGTAATTTGTAAATATAGAGCTGCAATGAAAGGTAGACTTTTAGACTGAGGTGTGAATGAGTCTGTCACTTTCAAAAGTATGAGTAGTGTTTAGGCTTAAAGGTAGTAAAGTCCATTCATTTGCTTTGACTACTGGTTACTTGGTAACATTTACAAAGTTATTAGCTGCCCAATAAGTTGTTAGAAGTAATTAGGCCTGAATATATTTATTCCACCATTTATTGTTAGAACTATTTAGATTAAACAAGCACTAGTGCAAATGTAAGTCTGCAATGGCACCAGGGAACTCCTTTGGGAGTGAAGGCATTAACATTGTTCCCATTGTGCAGTAATATAACTACAGTACATGTACATTTGTCACTAGCTGCTGTCAGGGAGGTCTAAATATAGTCTAAATAAAGTTTGCAGCAGTTGGATTTCACTGGAAATCCAAAACATGAGAAAATTGTGTTTTGCTGCGGGGTTGCAACAGGATTCGGGTGAAATGTGGTCTTAATTTTAAGAAATATAATGCTATGCCAAACACTTTTTAATCCTTGTGTGGGCAGAGTAGACGGGTGCTGTGGTGAGCCATTTGTCAAGAGCGAGCCTTTGTGAAAGCCGAAGCCACCGAGCTGGGGCTAAGCTCTTCAAACTTTCTGTACCTGCACCATCAATTTGGATATAAGAAACTTTATGTGAATTAAGTTTGGTCTTTTTGTGTAAAGCCTGAGGTGTTGTGAGATTTAAGCTGAAGTATAGAATATATTCTGTTATGAGTGTGAGAGCAGGCTTAAATATGATCTGGTTGCTTTTCTAGCTGCCTTTTTAATATATCTGACTTTCATATTTAGATTTAGAGTGAATAATGCCTTTAGTTCAACAGGATGGTCACCTCTTATGCTCTACCAGTACAAAGTGCACTCGCCTTGTCAGTGCCTGTACTGCCTGATCAGAAGACCTACCATCCCCACTATTGTAATGAGGACATTAAGCTGTCACTTTACATGAGCTGCTGTCCATAGTTCATGGTGAAGAACTTCATTAGGACTCCAGGACACGCTCAGTGACAGACGTTATGACATTTAGCCCCACTCTCATGCTATATTACTGCTCAATGTAACGTTCTTCAGAAACAGATGTTTACTTCAGCTCAGAGAGAAGGGAGGCTCAAGAGGTAGTAAAAAATAAGTATGCGTATGATCAAGCTTATCGAGCTTAATTTTGATGGACACAATCTTTTTGCTGTACAAACCAACTCCCTATCCTATCTCAAATAGATGAAAACATTTCAGTCAAAGGAACGATGTGCTTTTTTGATCTCTAAAACTACACCAGCCATTATTGTGTAGGTTTCCCTTCGCAGTCTCAAACAAAACAATGCACTGTGTGTCCTGACACCCTGCTATCAGAACCAGCAATAACTTGCCTTTTTGATTGGACCACACAGGCCAACCTTCACTCCCCACGTGCATCAGTGTCCCTTGGGTGCCCACGACCCTGTCAATGGTTCACCGCTTTTCCTTCCTTGGACCCCATTTACTGTAATAGACCAGCCACTGCAGACTGAACGCCACACAATAGCTGCAGTTTTGGAGATACTCTGACCCAGTCGTCTAGCAATCACAATTTGGCCCTTGTCAAAGTCGCTCAAATCTTTATGTTCATCCATTTTTCCTGCTTCTAACACATCAACTTTGAGGACAAAATGTTCACTTGCTGCCTAATATGTTCCTTTCACTGACAGGTGCCATGATAACAAGATAATTTAGTATTGTTCACTTTATTTGTCAGTGGTTGTTGTGTTATGGTTGATTGGTGTATAAGGGTTGTTAATAAGGGAAGCTGATGTCCTGGCTTAACATTTGGTGAAGTTGTAGTTGCAGTCCTACGCTATGTTTTCTCAAGGTAGGTAAATATTGTATATGTGTAGAAGGCTGTAACTGATTAAGATAGACTGCTTTCTGAAAGAATCTCTCCTTCAGAGGGTGCAGTTTTCTGCTATATTTTAATGTTGCTCATGAGGCAGGAGGCTGGGGAATACTAGCCAAGGACTTCTTAGCATGTTATTAAAAAGAACCAAAATTCTTTGTGGATGCACACACATCATGTGCAGAAGTGTTTGATGTCACCCAGCAAATAGCACAGCACACAGATTTATATGCATTTCTACTGTCAAAACCAGCAGTAAGTCCCCATTAAGTATGACACAGTGTATGGCGGCGGTCATGGAAAATGTGCTGTGTATCACCCAGCGGGGCACTGGGAAGGGGAAGATAGATGAGACGGGTTACCAACACAATATACAGTAAGAGGACTTAAGGACCTAGTGATGGACACCGTATTACTGCAATCCATCTTTGTGGCCATTAGTTACACTGGTGATAAATTGTGATACATTGGAAATTCAATGATAAAAACAAATCTTATCTGCAGTGTAAACGTTCATACATGCATAATGGTGAACTTAAAAGGCAACAGTATTCTGCAAATGCCAGTCTGGGAGAAAATGTAAATGACAATGCTAACCAGCTGCAGATCTTAATTAGGCATCCAACAGGGATTTAAACTGGGACAAACCTCCACAGTCAATGATGGGAAACATTGTCTTTGATGCAATTCATAGCTCCTGCAGTTTTAGATACCTCACATAATCACACATCTTCCTTTGCCATGCAGAAAATCTTTTTTCTATCTCAAACACACACAAACACACTGTCTTCTCATCCTGCTACAGAAATGAAATTCTATGATCCCTCAAAGGCCGCAAAGGACCAGAGCTGAAGCAAACGCGTCACAACACTTACAAGCAGTCCTCTCTTTTGTGCTAGGAACCTCAAACACTGAGTTAGTTTGAAGCTTGACTGACCCCGGTTACTGTACTTAGCAGGGAGAGAACACAAAAAAGACGTACAGCTTTTTAAAGGCTCGCCCCGAGGGCCCAAGAGGCAGATAGGACTCAGAAGAGTGAAAATGAATGGAATCTGATAGAGTGGAAAAAGTCTAAAAAGACACTTAAAAGAGGCAGAGATGCAAAGGCGACATCAGAGGGGCAGGATGTGAGACGAAAACACCATGAAAACGCTACATTAGCTCTCTCTCTACTGCTAGTGGAGGCAGTAGCTATAATCATTTGCCAGTCTAATGGCAGTAAGGTGGTGATGAGAGCTAATGCATACTGTCACAGGAAATTAAGGGGAGGGAGGCCATTTGGGGGCATAATTCCTTCAGTCCCCACCCCCTTTTTTCATGGTTCCACTTGATTGATAGTCCTCTAAATGTTGCTCTACATTTAGATGTAATCAGGACAGTCTTATCAGAAAAGATGAAAGACCTCTCTATTCCTGGGTTCATTCCATTTATACTCTGCAAATGACACAGCCACTTAATTTATCAGTGCAATATCTCAGCCCTGCCACAATGGGAAAGTGGCAAAATCTATGTTGCCAAAACTCGCAGAAGGAATGGCATCAATATGGGTGAGAATTATAACATGTATGAATAATGCAATGGGAGGGGCTAATTATGTCAGTGATCCAAATGTAATACGGCAACTTTAATTATATTTTATCTGATTCTGACACATGATCCTCAGACTGTGTTGCTTTCATAGACTTGCTTGATCAAATGTTTCATTTTGTAAGCTGTACATCAAACTCACTGGTTTCAACCCAAAGACTCAATGGTGTGAGAAGTTTTAATTGTAGAAACAGAATGAATGAAACAAGAAGAGGTCCAGAAGGAAGAACTGACCAAAACTGTCATGAACCAAGAAAACTTGTCATACGTCGGCTAGTAGTAGAGAAGAAGTCAGTTAAAGCTGCATTAATTAATTACATTCATTCGTAGGTAACATGGGGCAGTGCTGCATTTTGATTCAAGTCCATGTCAGTTCTCAAGTCTTTTGAGAACAAGTCCTGAGTCTTTGAGGGTGAAGAAATATCCAAATTAAAATATATATATATTAATTAAAACATACATAAACAAACTTTCAGTTTGAAACTCTATCCCTGGGAACAAACAGTATATCACTCATTTTTAAAACCTCTACTTTTTTCAACTACCAATAAAGAAACTAGCAGCACACAAATAACAAACAGACAAACAACAAACAATTCAAATCCTACCTATCAGTCATATCCTTATGACTGACTTACTTAATAGCATCATGCACATCATGAAGTGTCTGAAGTGCTCCATTATCAAGTGAAGTCATAAAACCTTTTTTGTTTACTTGAATATGAATTGATAGCCTGCAAATAATTTCTGAGGGCACAAATCACCATGATGGCAGCACACCACACAGGAACATCTGTCTAAAACAGTAATAAACTTAGTGACCTCAATGAAAGAACCAAACAAGATGTGCTCAGACACACTCACGCAATTTTAGATGCAGCAGGATTGCATACAAAATCTACAGAAAAAATGCCATCAAGGCCATTCATCCAGGGTAGCACAAACTGAGCAGTTGAGTTTCATGCATATACACAAGTTTAAAATGTTTAATGAAAAGGTTCAAACTTGAGTGAAACATTTGCTGTTCTCCCAAGGCTTCATGAATATACTTCATAAATGTAAAAAGCTTAGAGAGAATAACAGTGAAGTTTATGTCAAGTGTGATTATAAGAGGTATGTCATTTGTAGTTCAAGTTCAGATTTGTTTTAGATTTGTTTTGGTGAGGCCATGAAAAAATATATTAATTAAAAAAAAAACTAAACTAAACAAACAAACAAAATCGTCAAAAGGACACAAGGAAACATGAGAACAACAAAACCTAGACTAGGCCAATGATGATTGGGCAGCTCGCCCCAAGCTTCCAGCATTTCTGTAAATGGAAAGAACCAAATGTACTAATAGGTTGTTGAGGGTACTTACTACCTATTGGATGCTCTCACTTCCTGCTGGTAGTTCGGTGCCAAGCAATATGCACGAGACCTCTCAAGCAACAAGCATTTGGTTAATTGAAGTTCAATGTAACCAATAACCTCATTTAAATTAAATGTAATAATTAATGAATTAAGTGGTTATTTCATTAACAGTGGTGTTAATGTTAACCATTAAGAATGGTGCCAGTACACATACTGACATTACCAAAAATTACTTTTGTTAGTGAGTAAACATTTATTGAGCCAGAATGAAAACAATAATAAATCAATTATAGAACTGCAGAAACTAATACGTTTAGTCAGAGTACAATGTTTACTGAGTACTATGCTTATAGGGCACTTATAGAATCACAACAGGTAGTATTTACTCTAATCTCATAATAAAATATATTTCCTTCCCAAAGGCCTGTGTATGCATAACAAGACAACAAAAAGATACACTAAGACTAACAACAGTAATTAATCTTTGCTATCAAGAGGATTTACTTGGCAGTTTTTGTTCTGCCACTGAAAATAGTCTCATCAACAAAGATTTGCAAAGTTTTCCCTGAGCCAATGAAGCACTTCAGATAGCTAAATGGCAACAAAGCTTCCCAAATTGAAATAGTGATATCTGATGGAGAAAAATAGATCTTTCCTTTTCTTCTATTCCCCACACACTGTGCCCTGGAGGGTGGAAAAGGGTAAACAGCAGCATGGATGACTCAAATCGAAGAGCAGGATCTGTAATCATACAACTGATAAATTACTTCACAGGCCTCTGTTGGTAAATCATTCCTCTAGAAGTTATGTCCTCTAGCATTAAAAGAACATTGTCCGTCTTGGAGTTGTGATAGCATAAAGTGACCTGCGGACTGCTGAAAGAATCATAAATGCCCATGGTGATGTGCTTACAGCCTATTCGGTCATCTGGCTATCACCACTGTCACTGCTGGGTAATTATCGGCCTGGAGGATGAAAGCCTCTGGTATATGGCTCAGTCATTCTACTGGATGGATCATAGCTGTGGTACTGGTAACTGGTTAATTTAAACACCGAGTCCTGGGATCGCTCTACAAATATCCCGATCACGTCTTACTGCCACTTATTTAAGTTCTTGTTAGTGAAAGATAATACCCAATGAGTTGTATCAGATCTTCAAAATTTGATTACTAATTGCAGATTGTTGGCAAGTGGCCATTGTTTGCGCAAAATAATATGCTCCTATCTATAATTACATCCTTTATGTTCCACAGTTGTAATAAAGCAGAGCAACTTGTTTCTTGGTGACCGGCAATTCTTTACCTCTAACATTCTAATATTCTGCTTATACCAACTTTGATCTTATATTAAACTTTATTTTATATATAGTTCTTTTTTTTCCCCCTACTGTAAATGTACAACTGGAGGTCTCCAAATTGCATGTATAGTATAGAATGCTATGTATGTAACTAACTAATTTTGAAACCTGGACAGAATAAGTGAAACATATCATCATTTTCCTTTCATGGGTATGATTCACTGAAATTGACCCTCAGTTTTGTGGGTAAGCTCAGCACAATACATCAGGTATATTTCCTTGTCTGTATGTTCCAAAACCCAACAGCACAGTATGTTTGCACATAAGGGACTGTGGAGGTGGCTGCATCCTCCATAGATGTCAGTGACTGGGTGGTTGATGAACCTTCATGTAGCTAAACAGTCCCTGCAGGCTGCTGCACATCCTCATTGGCTCTTCACCTTGAATCAATTAATTGTTTGGGTCACTGGTGGGACTGAACAACAAAGGAACCAAATTTATCACATGTAGCCAGGTTTGTGTGATTGAGGGTGGCATACATTTAAACAATCGCATTGTTTAAATGCCTTTATTTAGCTTCAAACTGCTGTGTGGTTCTGGACTGAAGAAAAAAAACCTTTAGCTTGTGTTATTGTGTGATCTTGTGTTTTCTCTGCAACCAATGCTCATTAAACAAGGGCTTACAATCCCTACAGAAAATTAAGGCTGTAGTGCAATGAATCAATGCACTGACGAGATTGAGACTGGAGCGCAGAAAATCATTATGCACAGATTTACAGTTTTTATTCATCTTTATTTTACCCAGAGAGGACTCACTGACCATGATTGAACACTCTGCTTCACACAGTGCCTGTTACACATGAGCAGACTTGGACTACCACTGTGCAGCAAAACACACCGCTGCCCTAAACATTAATGCTATAGCCAACATAAGCCTCTTCAGCCAATTAAGAAACTGCACAGCTACCATTAGACTATGCTAAATCATTCAGTATAAAATATGCCAACACAGCACTAAAGAACTTGCAGTGGTTATAGCTGTGGAGCTTCCACCAACTTGAATCTGTCCATAAATCCAGCTGTTTTCACTGTTTAATTAGACATTTCTCCAAATGCAAGACAGAAATAATTGGATGACAATTGGTATTGGAAAAAATAGCAATTTCATCCTTACAATGACAACTACTGACAGCATTTGAAGGAACTGTGATATTTGGCCCTTTTTAATTCACTTAATTTCCTCTAAAATTGTCAAGTATCTTTGTGCCATCATTGGTTCAAATCCAGTCCTTCCTACAATGCACTCTTTGGCTGATGCATACCTTTTGGACTTGTGTAGCAGCTGGAATCTGAAAGCAGGATTCTTGAGGCAGAGGTCAGGTGCAGACCAAGTTGGTGCTTATTTCACCCACGCTGGTGACATGGGAACAGTACAGACATTTTTCCACATAAGATACTATGGCTCACAAGAACAACATGGTCCTGACAGCAGCAGCTCTTGCTGGAAACTGGCAGCCTTATGTAGCCTGCTACTGGCATTGACCTGGATCCCTTCCAAAGTACAGGGAAATCTGTCCCTCACCTAACATCAAAACTTCATGACATATTTTTTGTGAAAAACCTTAAAAAGATCTATAATATTCAACTGGAAATGAGTTTGAATAATCTTACTTTGTGTTACAAATTACACATTACACAAATTGGATTCATAGAAACCATGATCAGCAGATTAAAGTGCAGTCCCCCCTGCAATAACTCCCAGAACCTTTAAAATGGTGCTCAGGTAGCCTGGGGACCGTTTTAACACCCTGGAGAGGAGACACTAAAGAGGTGAGTGACCTGAACACAAACATTTTACTAAATTATATTGTAAAATCAAGCCGCAGGTAACACTATAATGTTTACTGGAATTACGACAAAGACCACATGATGTTAAGGTTATCAAACTAGCCAAACTGAATACATGTTTGTCTTACTTCAATCACTTCCAGCTGAGAAGTAGCACATCTACAAACACACATTATTAATACATACAATAATCTCAAATTATCCACCCTGTTGGTGTGTTGTGTGTGTTTTATTTTTTGTAACAGTATTGTGTACACATTGGGCTACCACATATTAGTACTGTAAAACACTAGTGATGGAGAAAATGTTCATTACAATGTGAGCTGCTCACCAGCAAGTGAAGTCGTCCAGTGTTTGCTGGAAAATTATTTGATAGCCTTGGGTTTTATATGTGGTGGTAGTGGCTGTTGTTTCGATAGTTATTTTAAAAGAAATCCAAATACTTAGGCCAATAATAGCATGTATATCTGTAATATCAAACTAGACTAAATCAATACACTTGAGCATCAAGGTTAAATTCATACTTCTAGGTTGACAACTTTTGAACAAAATTTCATGTTCTTTCTAAGCTGATAAAGTTGCACAGGCTGCTTGGAAAGGAAATTCACATTCCAACACCAAAGGCCATCATAAAAGGCTGAAAGTGTGGTGTCTAGGCTGGGGGTTGGGCTCCAGGTGCTCTCGTTACAGGGATGGGTGTGGTGCTGTGGAGCTGTCTGCACACACCTGAAGCTGATCATCATCTCGAGCAGTATTTAGAGGCTGGCCTCCTGCATGTTGCTGCCAGATTGTCACCGCGTCGTGGTAGATCAACTAGGCTCCTCATAAGACTTTGTAAATTGAGATTTATCTGAGTATTGACTTTTATTTCTGTCTCCAGACTCCAGCTCTTCGCCCTCCTCACCACCAGGCTTCTGCACCAATCCTCCCCAGCCTAAACCCCTCGACGGCCTCTTCCTACCTCGTCCCCGGCTCAAGCTCCCCCCGTGAGCTCCCCTGCCCCTGCTGCCTTCCTGGCCCCGTGACATCCCCCTGCCCCTTTTTCCCGTGGTCTAATAAACGGCTGCTTATTTGGCAAACTCTGCTCCTCTGCATTTTTGGGTCCACTACCAGCGAGACACCACAGAAAGTTCTGGAAAAAGCTCATAAGCAACCCAGTAGCTCAAAAACAAACCCAGACACCTTTATTGTGGCCATAAGTGAAATGGAATCGAATATGTTCTCCAGCCTACAGATTGGATGTTTTGCTTTTTTATCACTTATTTTTATTATTTTACATTTTCATCTATCTTGCCTGAATCTTCTAAGCCAAATGCTTTCAATGTCTGACACTGTGAGACACCCCTATATAAACCTGTAATAGCTGCACTCCGAATTTATGAAGCAACAGTTCTGTAAATTTGGGGGCTTTGAAGGATGTAAACAGGAAGTACAATATTACCACTGATGCACTGAGTTATGCGGTGGGTTGCAACTACATTTAGCACCATGAGACATATGTTGCCAAATGAACTACAGTATTAGTGCCTCCTCATTGCAATGTACCCATGGATGTATAGACAACTATCACTGGGTTACTTAAAAACATGATGATTCTCAGGCAAGTTCTGTGGTTACAAAGAGAGACTGATTTCCAAACAGAAACCGGCAACTGCGATGAAGACTGTGCATTTAGATTTAGCCTTCCTCTCCTCTCATATCATCAGTCTCCATTGTTAATGCAAGCAAAAAATATACATAAAACATATAAAATGTCTCAGAAAAACAGGACTGATTAAACCTTGGGGTAAAAATGTATTGCACTCCCACAACAGTGGCTCAGTCAGAGTTTATCAATGCATCTGCAGCCAGGGCTGTGATATTGATCGGGTCATTGACCGATATTTCACACAAGAACGGATTTTACGTTTTCATGAAGTGGACATAGGCAGATTCCCCAGTGGCTTGGTCATGCTGTGTAAAATCTATGAAATAGACACAAGTGTTCTACTGCACTGCTATGATCTAGTATGTGTTCCCCAGATGAAATGGAGACTCTTTAAATTTGTCCTTTCTTTCTATGTCAAGCGTTTGTTCGATCAATTTCAATTTGCGTGCAATTTGACTTCTTTTTCAGGCTGAAATTGGAGCGAGTGAGCCCAACAATCAAAAAGACTCATTGGAAGTTTAAGCATTACGTTTCAGCGGTAAAGGAATGCTTGTCCTTGAATGGGAAAAGAAAAAACAAGCTAGTACTTACTGTAATGTTTCACTCAACCAGCAGGATAAATAGGACAAGACAGAAACATTCTTCCAAGTCACAGGCCAGCAGCAGAGCAAAACGTTTGTCTGAAGCACCGTGAACAAATGTATTCATATTATCGTAACCTAAATGATAACCATAGCAATATATTGCTCATAAAATTGTGATTAATTGGGTGCCAACCACATGCAGCAGCATTAAAAGCTGTCATTAAATTATAATTAGTTCTACATGAAGTAACAAAAGACCTGGTTACTTTAATCATACATATTTATTAGACTCAACTTGGAGAAACAGTGAGATAAATAAACACACTGGAGAGATAATTGCCTAGGAAAAAAAATTGCACCCACTGTTGAACACAGACTCCCACAAACAATACTACATAATAATTAGAGGGAACATGTCGCTTCTGTGGTGATAAACAACTCTGAGATTGTATATCTGATTTAAAAAAAAAAAAAAAATCAAATTAACTTAAAAGTAATCTGGTTTGTGGTTGTCTGTGTCATACAAAAGCCAGAGCTTTCTTTGGCCTAAACATGATCAAACCTGATCAGAACCACATCAGAGCTGTCAGCTGCATATTTGATTTACTGTCAGACCACTTTTAGAGGATTTACTAGCTGACAACCATCGATTGATGATTTCTCACTGATTGGGTTTGCCAATTTTAGATTTAGGGGCTTCAGACAGTCTTTAGGGGCTGAAATGGCTTTAAAGCAATCTGAGATGATCCATTGACTATTAACCTCAAAGTGCTGACAGTCTCTGTAGGCCTGAATCAACAGGGTTTAGGATGGTTAACCTCCTGTGACTCATGCGTTTGCTAAGAAGATGGATGGGGTTATGTAAATTGAGGCTTATTCTGGTAAGGTGAGGCAAAGGTTTTATAAGCTTGCTTTCCTCACTGTAGGACCTACAACCACCCATCTGCTTATGTATGATCTCTGCAGTGACACTTAGCGCAAGTACCACTAAAAAGGATACATGTATGAATGTAATTCTTTAAATGCAAGGTAAATATCTACAACATAGTAGTTTGCACACAACAGTATGCTAACAGAGCAAGCTAATATTTAGTAAACATAATGTTCCCAATATTCACATCTTATTTTGGCACACTTGGCAAGAAAGTGTGTTAATTTGCCTTGTTAGTGATTATTGGTTGCATGGCAGATATTTTCTTTCTTAGTTTCTTGAAAACACCACAACAACCATATATTTCCCCTCATTACTCCAAATTTTGAATAACTAGCTCTGCATACATTGCACCACCTGCTCCCTTTATTGTCATGTGGAGGGTATAAGCAGCCATGTGTCTTCTTGGGTGCACGTGAACTAACTGTCTCAGCACTTAACCAACCACGGCACGGTACTGTACATGACAGTGACATGACTCCCCACTGGCTTCCTACCCATAATCACCAATTGAATTCACTGGGTTTGCTGGAGCAGCTGGTCAAACCAGAAACACCACAGCTGGGGACTAAATACAGCTCACTGCAGTGATTTGCTTGCATTTGTTTTCCTGTGCACTATTTAGGACTCCTGCAGCCATATTTGACAATTAAATCACCTCTACTGTCAGTATAACATTTCATTGATAATTGCTTTGAAGTGAAGTTTGCCAGTTTTGCCTGGAGTATTATTTACTTGTAAGATGAAGTTTAAAGCCCCAGAAAACTTTCAAAACTGTATTTCTCCATAACATTAAATATTCATGAATAAATTCAGCAATACCAGAATTTAAGCTCAGAAAGAAACATCCCTATGTTTTAAAAATAAAAGCATAATAAATTTGAAGCTAACCTGCTTTATTATAAGTGCGAAGGTTTGTAGCAAACAAAGCCCTCAACCATTATGAGACTCACGTGTTGCTAAACCAAATTTGAGATGCATCACCTTTTTGTTTTTTTCAAATGGGCCCACTTCAAACCAGGGAGTAGAGCCCAGAGAAAAGAAACAAATGATCAAGTAGGATGATCCCAGTTTTTATTTTGCTGATATATTACTTTGCCCTCATGTCATAAAATGAAACACTGTATGCTCAAGCCAAGGTTGCTAAAAGAGGTCAACAAATGTAACGGGTCAGTAAACTTCCTAGATTACATAATGTCCCTTTGACAGGCACTGTGGCGTTCAGCACTGTGAAACTTCCCACCAAAGCAACAAACTTTTATCATTACAGCCTCGTTTAGATTTGTTATTGAGCGTTTCAGAAGCTACGCAATCATCTGTTAATGGTAAGCCTATGTGGAAAGCACATTGTAGAGGCCTGATGTGATTGTGTTGATTGTCCCGCCCCTGGTCCCCAGTTACTTCTACAGGTTATTGACTACAGCCACAGACAACCTGCGATCAATACGTAGCACTACAGCCATTGCAATTTCATTGATCCTCCATCGCATTCCACAAAAGGTTACAGAAATGGAGTCTGAGGCAACAGGCAAGGCAGCGGTACACAAGCAATTTAAATGACTGGGAGAGTCTTTTGTGAGTGGTTGGTGCCGTTTGTTATTTTGCACATTTCTCAAAGCATCTGTTATAAAGAACATCAAACAACTGCACTGCAGGTTTACCTTCTATACTGAATGTATTGTATTTTCAAGGTAATCGTTTGATGTGGAGGAAAAACTAATGTATGCTTTAAATGTTTATTCTAATGTAGATTCTTTCAGACATCATCTTCACCTTACTATTAAGAAGTCTTGTGAATTTGATGGTTGTTTCTGTTTTTAAACTACTGACAGGGATAACCATATGGAATAAATGACAGTGGCGCACAGACCGAATACAAACACTGTCCAATTCAGAGGTCAGGTATGACACGTTGCCTTGCTGTTCCTTGTTCTTGTCATAGTGGGCATTGTGTTCCTCAACAGCATAACGAGTGTGTTTCTATTGTACGCCACATGGCTGGAAACCTGCCTGTGATGTGAACCGTGGTGCTTGTCAGAGGGCATCAGAAAATGGTCCACTCATTGGAAACAAAGAAGACACAGATGCTGCATCCACACAGTACATGCCCTCCTCTGCCTGATGCATATTCAGTACATGCATATTGTGGAGTAGCTCTAATGTAGTCTGGCACATTAGCCCTGCGATAAAGGGAACATGTACATACAGTTCTATCACAGCATAAAAGCATTTTGCTGTACCTGAAAGGCAAGAAGTGTATTTATAGCATCTGCCGTAAGGGTTGCAGAATTTAGGTGACCATCACTGCTGACAGCATTTTGATGAACACAGGCCATACAAGAATTATGAACTCAAATGCAAGAGTGCTTCTGGTGGAAGTGAGGGTACTTTTAGTTCAAGCATGTTTCTGTAATGAACTGACAGTTTCTGCAATTCTTTCATGGAAAACACTTCTTTATACTTTTTTAAAGTTAAAAGGTCATTGGGAGAAAGTGACAGGTAGAATTCTGAAGCTTATATTTTCTAGCGAACCTTGACATCACCTCTGGGCTATCTTCTGTAACTCAATGCAGTGACAACGGGGAACTCGAGACAGAGGACTCGAACGCAGAGTATGGGATGATGCAGATGACTTTATTTCTATCTCCGGGAAACACCGGGAAAACAAAAGGCGCCTCACAATGAGGGATGGTCAATAGCTTAAACTAAACTACAAAAAGGCAGGGCCAACAAAAAATAGCAAGGAATAGAAGAAAACAACAAAAACCTAGACTATAAAATTATCTACAAAAGGCAAAAGGCCAACAAAAAATCTCTCTTACGAGGAACAAGAAGAAAACAACAAAGGAAACTAGATTACGAGAATATTTCCTAACAGGACTGTGACAAGAAGGCTGGTGCTCAAGACAAAGGACATGACACACTAGCACAGGACAAAGGGAGACGCAGACTATAAACACATGGAGGGAAATGGGGAACAGGTGGACACAATCAGGAATCAGAGAAGACAATCAGACTGGTGACACATGAGGAAGGGCAAGTGACCTGAAACGAGAGGAGAGTTAATTTCTAAAATAAACCAGGAAGTCACAAAACAAACATGGAGACAGGACAAAAACTCAACTTGACAGGTGTGACATTCAGTCTCTGTGTTTCTTTCATTGGTCTTATTCAGAAGTAAAATGTATTCTTGGCGTTTACTGTCCATATTCACATTAATACACGTTAAAGTCTCTGTGGGGGCGTCAACTTTGGCTTTGCCACATCCAACTCATATTGACACTTTGAGAACACCATAAAAGTCACAAGACCAGACAATCTTGTGGTCACAAAAGGGGTGGGGAGGTAAGTGTAAATACACAATGCAGCAGGTGAATTGAAAAACTCAAAATGTACGTACCTTGAGGCCAGAGGCTCTAAAGATAGATGTAGTATCTCTAGGTGAGAAACATTTAAACAAAATGGTCAAGGTGTAAAGAAAGACAAATATGTCTATAGATCTTCAGAGGGTTGCAGATGGGTGGTGCCATTGAATCGTGCACAGCCAAGGAGAAGGCAAATCCAGCGCTAATACACAGCTGATTGAGGGTAGGATGAGCCATGTCTGCTTGGCCCACTGTGGACTCAGGTGTTTGAGGCCTGAGCAGCTGTTCCAGGGCCAGCTTCACATTAAGCAGCGCTGCATGGCTGGCGCTCTCCAGCTGAGACGAGGAATGTTGTCTGTGCTATATTTGATACCTCAGTGAGTAATTAATAAGGTTCTATTAATAACAATGGGAGCTGTAAAAGATCCCTTTTCTTCACTGCTCCCTACTGCAGAATTTGGCACAACCCAGCCCTGTTCATTGTTGTTATTAAGCCAATAGCTGTCACCGAGGCATTGGGACGAAGACTCACGTTCTGTTTTGTGGATTGTGTTAATTCAACCTCATTATAAGAAGCGATGTAGCAGTAACTAAAAAGGTGGTTAAAGTTTAATCTATATGCAGTGATCACCAGAGGACAAATGGATACCATTCAAAATAAATGACCATTATAATGCAGCTGCTTAGGTGCATAAAAGTGGGATTAAACTAAATTAAATGTGTTTACCCACAGCTAAATTGAAATTTGTGGCAAATGCAGGATACCGTAATGACAGACATAGGTGCATTTGTAACTATACATGTGTTCATATAAATGTAGTGTGAGAAAGATTCTGTGTACTTTTTCATCAGTTTTGTCAGTCTTTTTATCTAGTGTTAATATGTTGTTGTGCAGGGTGCATATTATTTCCTGCATGGTTCAAAGATCTGTTTGTTGTACTCACTTAATGTTCCTGTATGTACACATATCCCACAGTAAAAGCCTGAGAGGTGAATAAAGTTTGACTACTGAGTCTGATTTGGTCAGTTAACAAATGTGGCAGATTATAGACACAGTATATTGATTTTTTATACAATAATTCATCATCTTGACAGTCCAGTTCCAGTAAACTCCACATTACATTACAGTCTTTGCATACCGGGTAAACACAAAGGCATTATTATTAAATGAAAGCTTTTGGATTCCCATGGGAGGTTAATATTCTTTGTTGTTGCTGTATTATCTCCTCCATGCTTCCCTCAGATCGCCCAATATTCCCTAAGCTCTGTGCAAGTGGTAAATGTCAACGCTTGGGTTCAGGTGACTTGCTGCACTTGACCTTTAGTGACCCACTAAGGAGCCCTTGAGATGGAAAGGAAATCATCCGGGTAGGAATTTTAACTGGGTGAGCTTGACTGAGTCCTGAGATTTTCCGGCTCCATTTCAAGGCATACTATGATTCATAATCCAACATTCCTTCGAGGCTAAATAATGGTGACCAAAAACCGCAAAGGCATGGATTATACAATAGAAAACTGCCAGTAGGGTTAAACTGGAAACTGATTAAAACACCCATTAAAAATAGATCCTAATCTGTTAGATGGATTACTGTATGTCATGACAGTGACTTATTCTGATATGTCTTCATTTATTTTAAGTAGGTAGCTATCATGGAATTTAAACGCCATTGACAGTTGCCAAGTGCCAGTACAACATTTTACAAATATGAATAGCAGGAAATGAGCGTGGGCTGAGTGAGCTATTGAGTGGTGATACTGCAGTGACAGTTATTTCTGCCCAAGCAATGACTGGCTGCCCACTATACTGGCACTGTAAAGCCAAATCAGTAA
Source organism: Larimichthys crocea (assembly GCF_000972845.2). Classification (NCBI taxonomy): domain Eukaryota; kingdom Metazoa; phylum Chordata; class Actinopteri; family Sciaenidae; genus Larimichthys; species Larimichthys crocea. The sequence goes on from NC_040025.1 coordinate 1,177,206, forward strand.
GCTGGCCTTGGGCTACACAGCACTGTTGTTGCCATGGTGAACAGATAATCTCTGTATAAAAAATTCTCCACTCTCCTGACTCTGTGACCACCCCGGTTGCTGGCCTTGGACAGTTGTTTCAGCCGGTAACCTTTAAGTGCATCGCTTCTCCTTTCCTGCAGAAATTCTGTAAAGCCTGGAAATGTTTCTTCAAGTTTCACAGACAATAAGGTTACACATAAACCATTAAAGGAGGATAGGTAATTAGATTAGATATCCACTAGAAAGCTGTTTTTAAAAAAGTAAGTAAGTGGTGACAGGGAATTATTTTCTCTGATTGTCTGGCAGGTATCCAAGAATTTCTTTATTGTTCAACATGCATGTTATTCTTAGCCCCATGATACTTTGCATGATTTATGGATGCAACTTCAAGATATTCCTTTCACTGAATAGGCGTCAAATGATGTGGAAAGACAACCCGTCACACTAATAACCCACCCTTACCTGGCCCAGTTGACATCTTTCCGCTTCCTGGGATCATCTCTGAGGACCTCAAGTGGGAACTGAACATCAGAAAGAGCAACAGAGGATGTACTTCCTGCAAGAGCCAAAGAAGTTCAACCTGCCAAAGACAATGATGGTGCCACACCTCCATCATTCGGTCCATCCTCTCTTCCTCCATCACCATTTAGTACGCTGCCACAAGAGCAGGCTGCAGCATGTCATTCGCTCTGCTGAGGAGGTGATCGGATGCAGTCTTCCATCTCTTCAGGACTTGTACTCCTCCAGGACTCTGAGGCATGCAGGAAAAATTGTGGCTGACTCTTCACACCCCAGACACAAACTTTTTGAGACACTTCCCTCTGGCAGAAGGCTGAGGTCAATCAGGATCAAAACCTCACACCACAAGAGCAGTTTTATCTAATCATCAACAAGGCCCTGACTCTCCCTCCCCCTCCATCTTCAGACCCTATGCATGACATGAACACAGTGTCTACTGACACCTGACATAAATGCACACCTATTAATAACCTTAACATCTTTTGGATTATGTGTCTTAAAAACATCTTGTACATTAAAATGTTCACATATTCATCATTTTACAATTATATTGTTCATATATTTATATCTCCTAGAACTTATTTTCCTTCTAGTAGATTTTTATCTCTTATATTTTTACCTAGCGTTTGTTCTGCACCAAAACACCAAGACAAATTCCTTGTATGTAAAAAACTACTTGGCAAGACCCTTGTTCCTGATTCTGATTCTAAAGATAATGTGATCATACCACCCTCTTCTACAACTAAGCAATGTGAAGTTGACCTGAAGAAGTGGTCTTGGAAGATGTACAGTAGAATAGAGCAGTAAAGGGCATAAAGGGAAGGTTCAACATTTTTGAAAATACACTTAATCACTTTCTTGCAAACTAAATTTATATCACTCTCAAGGTATGATCCAACTGCCGGATTTTGTTTCCTTTGGACAGAACCATCCTAGGTGTTTTTTTCTTGCTTTCAGTGTTTGTTTCAAAGCTGGCTGCTGGCAGTAGACTGGATATCAGGGTGCTAATAATGTTCTCATCTAACTCTCTGGAAAAAAGCAAATTGGCTTGTTGCCCAAAATATCAAACTTTTCTTCATAGGTGTGACAGGCTGTCTCTCAGGAAATTGAAGACACCTGTCGCATACTGTTTCTCTCAGAAGCCGGTTCAGTGAATGGAATAAACAGTAGTTGCTCCCATAATTCATGGATAGTGAGCTGAAATCCTGAAGAAGCTTCTACATTTTTGGCATCTGTCTTTCTGAAAAAGTGCAAAGTGATCTTGGGGTTAAATACGCATACTCTGCGAATGACAAAAGCATTTGATGTTTGAATTCAAACCCACCGTTGTTAAAGTTGTTTGTGCTTATTTGCCCTTTGAAATTAATGTGTGGGTATAACAGTTCAGCAAAACGAGCTGAAGTAGCTGGCTATTTCTACACCCAGATGAACATAAAACACATCTTGAATAACCAAGCTGAGAATTGACCATTGCTAATAAGCAAGAAATAAAAGAAAACATCAAAGAATGAACAGCATAAAAAATTTTAAGTGGAGGACCTCAGTAAATAGAGGAGGATAATAATTCTACAAATGCAAAGAAGGTTACAAACTGATGAAATCGTTAATGGATTTTCTTTAGCAAAATGGCATGCAGACATGCAAAGCCCTGGAAACAAATCATGAGGGAATTTAATTATACCTCCACCAAGCCTTAAAAGGATGAGTGCAAGATTTAACCAACACGTGTCTACTTTCATCTCAGCCAAGTTCCAATTTTAAGTCATCACACTAAAAAAGTGGTAAAATGTGATCAGACACTGATCTGAAACCAATGAAAAATTCACCTGTGCGTCATTGATTTGTATAGGAATATGTATAGAGCTGATATATGGCATTTAGTTTCGCACCTCTCCACAATGACGCAACGTGCTCAATAAAGCTGGGATTGGAGAGTCACAATTACATGTTGGAGCTATGTCATGACAAACAGTTTATCTATTCATCCAGCCTGCTTTAAGTGGCTTTTAAGCTTATATACCCCTTTGAATTGCATGCTCCATAATTGTGAGACATGCCTCCACTAAGACATTACAATCGTGGAGCATATTCCTTTTGTGTTATCCATGACATACAACAGGCTGACAGAGAATAGCTTTACTTTAAATATGTCTCTTTACTGCATACAGTTAACTGATTTGAAAACACTCACTGAGAAGAAAACAGTGCCTACATTTGTCCAGGTGCAGGCCTTCTTGGGGAAGTCCATGAACTCAATCTAAAAATCAATGGACAACCCATTAACAGATGTTTTAGAAGTTGCTGCTGAGAATCAGCAAGAAAACACACTTCGTGTAGCTGCTCGGCTTCTTCCTTGTCCTTGAATTGTGCACACAAACTGAGCACATGTATGTTTTGTTTATGTTATTTGGAGCTTCCTTTAAGCTTCTATGCATGTGCTGACCTTTTTTGTGAACTGTATTTCCCACAATTTCTACACAGATAACAAGTCTCTAAGGTCCAGTTTGTCAATATAATATTCTATTCACTTTAATTTTGAAAATATGAGGTAGAAATTGTGACCACGGTATCTAAAGCACATGCATAAACTAACATTTCTTACAAACTGTTTACAATAACTTGTCAAAAGGTTGTCAAACCTCTTAATACAAAACCAAGCAATAAAAAGTCTGGACTGGAAGACAGTTACATTTGAATGTCTTAAATTGAACATTCCAACATTCTGGATCATTAAATTTGCAAATATTAAACTCATTTATAACATCATACATGGCCAGGCTGCCAAACCTCTCAGAGCTCTCTTTTAGGGTTTTTGGCTCAAATACTATGACTGCTTCTGTGGGGAATTTAAAAGTGCCTGATTGGAAAACCTCTCATCCTTTCTTCACCTTACAAAACTCAAAACTGATTAGGCTACATTTGATATACAATTTTAAAAAGTTTCTTTAAAAAGTTCCTGGAAGTAGTGGAAGTTTTGCAGCCATGAGTGGTCCTGTCCCTCTTTTAGTACTTTGTATTATATCTCTTTATAGTCTGAACCCAATAATAAACAAACTGCAAAATAGCTTTTGTAAAGTAAAGTATATAAAAAAGATAAAAAATTGGTGTAAGCCAATTAGAGACACTCTAAAAGTTCATCAGAAGTGCCTGAGTCTGTCTCACATTCTGCCCAACTCATCCTGGTGGACAGACTTTAAACCCCAAGATAACACCATGAATATTATACACCCAGAATTAGCCAAAGAGAATGTCTTTACCCATGCAGGTGTGATTGTCAGCATATTCTAGTCTGGAGACACAGATGTGTGTTTACGCAGTTTGGAATGTCAACGGTAAGCTATCTATTATGTCTATTATGCAGCAATAGGTCTTTTCGACCCTGGCCACCACAGTGTTGAGAAAGACTCGCACTTACCGTTCTCAGTCAAAGCCAAACAATTAATACTGCTGAGGACCTCAAGGCCCACACGTGACCTTGTGTAACCTAAGGATAGAAAATTGCATAACAAAACCTTGTCCCTTGCCTACAAATTCTGTGTTTGTATGCAAATATCTGTTAATAGAGATGAAATGTTATGGTAGCCTTAGGTATCTGTAGCATTTCAAATATTGGGCCTTGGGTGAAAGGCGTATCCATGCCTTCGACAGATGGCCAGTTTATCACAGGGCTGACACACAGAACACACACACACACACACACACACACACACACACACACACACACACACACACACACACACACACACACACACATCTTGGATTGTGGGAGGAAGCTGGAGTAACCAGAGAAAATGCACACGGGCACAGAGAGAACATGGAAACTTCAGAGAAAAGTACCAGTCCCAACCACAAACTCCCTAGCATCAGAAAGTGAAATGTGCAGTATTAATTTATATAGAAAGATTAGATAATGCAGTTCATCATCAGGATGCTATGTCAGAGACATGACAGTGTTATACTATAACAGGCATCAGTGTCTAATGTAACCACAGTTTATAATGTGTCAGTGTTTTGGGAGAAGGTGCGTTAACTGAAAATGCTGGATGACAGTAAGGTGAGGATGGGGCTCCAGAGCAGCACTTAATTGGTTTGCTGCAGCCATGGTTGACTCTGGGACACAAGGGAACACATATACCCAGGGAGAAAAAGCCTTTCTTAGGTATGGGATTACAACCCACAAGGGGATGAGGACACACTAAAAACACTGCATGGCTCAAATCCTTACAATTCTCAAAAAAATGTGAAATCTCTGCAATGGAATCCCCTAGAGCTGTGGGATTTGTCGATATGGGCAGTGAGTGTTTGTTTTGCTTTGGGTTTTTTTTTTTGTTTTCGACTTTATGATGCAATGAGGGATACTTTGTCACTGTTTTAGCTATGCTGAGGACATGGCTCTAGGGATGGCAATGTAGGTCGGTCTCATCCAATACTTTGTGAAATATCTCAACAACAATATTGTGGATTAGCATGACATTTTGTGCAGACATTTTGTGGTCTCTGGAGGATTAATCCTAGACTCTGACTCTACCATGAGGTTTTCACTTAAGGCTCAGATTTACAGTAAACATGAATTTCAATCACTGTACTTATGCCATGATTTTTTTTCATTTAGGGCCATCATTCGATTCAAATTATTATTATTATATGTCAATTTGTCAACGATTTATGACCAAGTACCTGTAAAGCTAAGTCCCAGCAAGTTTTAGCACGCTGCATGGCAAACCAAGATGGCCACCATGAGAAATATTATACCGCTTTGCACTTGGTGTAAGACCCCTAGTCTTTAGTTAGAGCATTTCAAACATGACATGAAGTTGTTATTGTTTCAATCAGCTTCAAAACATCCACCTAATAAACATCTGCAGAGAGCAGTCCCTCATGTAGATCTAAAGGAGAAACATTGTAATTGATTATGTTTAGATGTGTGTGGTTCTTGATTGAGATGATTCTGAATGGCAACTTCATCATAATCACCAGCCTAGTCTTCAAAGTCTTTTTGTGCACTCATTAGGAACGCCTGATGAAGTTCCCAATCAATATGCAGATTAGGAGCACATCAATTTGTTTTGACTCTTCTGTCAACTTTTTTTTTTTTCCCCGGCACAGAGCAATCGTGCTAAAATGCAAGAGTGGAGATGTCAACACCACAGATTTCTGTGTGCTCTAACAGATGCAAGGTTGAGGTGCGATCTGAATTTTTGTTACCATGAATGTGGCGAAAGCGATTTATAGTGTAATCTGATGTTTTTGTGAAATAGTCTGATCTGTGCGTGAGCACTAAACTTCAGAAAACAATATGTGGTTACTTTAGTTGATGCTAACTTTGTCCACTTCCTGTCCATTGCTGTTGAGTGAGGTTATAAACAGCCAGCCAGATTGCTCGAAGTTTATACATTTAAGCAATATTAGGTAGACATTTGTATTTTTGCTATTTATATCGATCACCCCCAGTTTGAGAGTGCAAAACCATTGTAACAACTTGCTACCCTAACAGCCAAACATCAAGGAAACAAGACATTGCAGCCAGCTAATATTACTTACTGTACTAGTCCAACAGCAAGAAGCTCAGCTCAGTGTCTGACTGTTATTTCTCGAAGCTCTCGCCAACGCAGTAATATGTTGGTGTTCTTGTTTTTGTCTCATGATTTCCTGTTTTATTTTGAAATTTACCTGACCTCTCGTTTCAGATCACTTGCCCTTCGCTTGTGTGTCACCTGTCGCTGTGATTCCTGATTGTCTCCACCTGTTCCCCATTACCCATCTGTGTGCGTCTATATAGGTTCCGTGTCTCCCTTTGTCCTGTGCCAAAGTGTTTCATCTTATGTTTGTGCACCCAAGCCAGCTCCAAGTCTTGATCACAGTCACAGCGTGTATGTTTATGAGTTTTTGCCTCAGAAGAGTGATTTTATGATGAAACTTTTAGTCTAGCTTTTTGTTCCATAGTGCTTAGTTTAGTCGTTTTTTCACCTTCCCTTGGGGAGATTTTCAGTTCCTTGCTTTTGTGTAAAGTATTGTCTAGCCTCCACCTTTCAGGAGAGTTTTTGTTTCTTCCTTGTTTTTCTAGTAGTGATTAAAGTTAATGTTTTGCAGCCTTTTGATTTTCCTCCTTGAGAGTGGTTTTGATGATTTTTCATAACCAGTATAGAGTTTTTCCTCCTTGGGAGTGTTTTTTGTTTACTTTAGTTTAGGTTAGTTTTCATAGCCTTTTTGTGTTGTATCACTGTTAAAGGTGCCATGTTTTCCAGTGTTCATTTGAAGTTTTGATGTTCATAAGAAAGACGTGTTTGTTTCTTTTAAGAATTAAAACCATCTAACTTTGAGTAAAGTTTGACCTGGATGAATCTGGGCTGTGACATTTCTGGAACAGAGTTTTCTGACCTGGGTGAGCCTCCACTATGAAAGTTTTCCAGTGTTCATTTGAAGTTTTGATGTTCATGCAACATCATAGATCTGCTCACTGACACCTCAACTTCTGAGTCCTGTTGAGTTCCGGCTTGATAATGCTCCTGAAAATTAATTATTCCAGGTCCATGAATGTTCTTCTAACACTATCCTCAGGACAAAATTGTAGTTTTGTATACAGGATATCTCATAATATAAAAGGATAATGTACTTAGTACATTTATGCTCCCAGTGGAATAAACCATTTCATTTTAATAGTGTTTCCTGTAGCAATACATTCAAGGATAAAGTTCACATGAATTAATAAACGGTCTCAATGCAGCTCTCTTGGTTTCATATTTTCAGGATTTTATTGTTGTTTTGCAACTGATGCTTTAATGTTAAATGTGTTCAATATTGTCTTCTGCTGTTTCTATGTGTACAGGTCATTATTCTTGACCTACAGACATCTCAGTGTGATTTAGTGCACTTAAGAATGTTACCAGAGTTTTCTTCACCACTGTGGTCACTTCACAAGCAGACCCAGCTTTGAAAAGCCAATTCACATGGCAAGTAGCCACTTCACTTAAGTGATTCTGTGGTTTTTACCACTCCATGATTTCTCTCATCTCTCCGCTGCCTCCCTGGCTCTGTATGCCATAGATGGAGCTGATCCTTGTCAGGGAGGTCTGGTTCTCTGTATGGGCGTTGAGTTATTAAGGTAGAAACCACCAACTCAGCAAACTCGACTGAAGAGACAGATGAAGTCTGCTTCGCATTCAGGGCTTCTCATCACCCTTAAACCACTAGGATTTACTATATGTCAAGCAGCTGCCCTTGTGCAGCACAGACGTACTGCAGCAACATTGTTTATAACACCTGAGCCAAAAAGCAATTCATATGCACTTGTATGCCATCTCACGTAATCACAAAGTTTGTGTAACTAATGAAGAGTAAATAGGATTCTACAATAATCACTGCTTAACAAATTCCACAGCCCGAGCTCAGCCAATGTGAAAACACTCCACGAATATTTTGCTGCCTGCTTGCACCAGCTTCATCTTCTGTTTGGAGGATGGTACAGTAAACATGCCCACTGATGCACAGTAACTCTTTTAGTAAGCATAAAGTTTGCATAAAGGCTGAGTCATGTAAAATATTATGTTATGTGAGCGCAAAGTATCCCATTAGCAAGAGCTAATTCACTGATGTGGAGGTCAGGCCCACTTGACAACAGAAGAAAAAAATGAATTACAAATGCTCTGAGAATTGTTTATGATGGGATTAAACAATAAGGTGCTACAGAGAAGTGTGCCACAAAATGTCAAAAAAGTCTGGCATTTCTATACCCTCATATAAACAAGTCGGCTCATGTTTTAACTGGTTAAAAGGTAAAATGTTAACACTCATTTTGATACAAGGTTAACAGATCAATATACCCTGTCCTTGGTACTTACCTTAGTAATCAGTGAGAGAAGGTCAGGCTTTCTTCTTTGGGCCCTCTGCAGAGATTTCTATCACTCAACTACAAGAACCATTTCCAATGATGCCATGTCATCTACCACTCTCAGCAGAACTGTCAAACCACTTTCGAGATGTGCACTTTATAAAACACCCTTCGGAAGTAGCTGCATCTCTTTAAAAGGAATCCGAAATGTCAGCCAGTCTAAGTGCAAGACTCAGGACATCTAGATACAGTTTAAAAAAAGTTGTGTTCAGGACACTGGACACACAACCGTTGGACGTCCTACCTGCATGTTCTTGCACCAATGAAACATGTCTTTACCAAAATTGTATGTATACAGTGTGCATTCAGCAACTTTACCCTAAAAATTGAAAATAATAAACCTAAAGTCTAATAATAAGTCTACACTGACTTCCAGTTTTACATGGGACACAAACCTCAATTCTCCTGGGTGAAAGGCCTGTTTGTCCCATTCATCCACCACAACTACTTTACATGGACTTTGTTGCTTTATATGCTATGTCATCTGACTTATTGGCAGAAAGCACTGAATGAAGACTTCTCCAATGTGCGATCAGCTTAGATGATGAGACAGAAATATTATTTACATGTAGATGGCAAAAACATGTTTTTTAAAAGCAATGCTGAGCAACACTAGTTTTTGTATGAGGAGTGGACATCAGTGTGGACACCTGATCACAACCATTTAACTACCAAATAAATAGTCAATCACATGTTGTATTACAAAAACAACACAAAAAAACATATGGTTTTGTTTTTCTCATAGCAGTAATATAATGTTTTCTGGCTTGCTAAAGAGGGTCTGGACTGTTTTTGGAATCTGACTGGAGCCAGTTTTTCATAGTCACCATCAAAGCGGTGTTGGGGTCACTTTTAAGTTTAATTACTTATTCTTGTAATTGAGAAGACTGCCTTCACTGAGTGTGGTACAAATTCAAACCCACAATATCCTCACAGATTATCAACTGGTGACATGAAATGCACAAAATATTTTTTGTGCACTTTTTTTTTTAACTACACACTAACAGCTGCTAGCTCAGTTTCAGATATCAGTGAATAATTTGTGGAAGCAAATTAGTTTCAGGTAAAGTGGTGGTGAATGGTGTATTGCCAATTTTGGCACCAGATTTTGATTTAGTTTGAGACAAAAATTGTTTACATAATTTCTTTTCGTAAACTTAAATGAAATAAATTTTAGTCTGTGAAACTTTAGTCTCATATTTATACTTTCTGTTGTTCCTGCTCACAAACCATTACTGCAGCTACTTGTGACCTCTGTGCTAATCCTGAAATCTGCTCATTCTTTCTGCCACAAGAATGATGGCTGACTGAAAGTAACATAAACATCACAACTACAGCGCTTAATGATAATAATTACGTTGGCTTACCTTTTTATAAATGGCATGCTGTCTGTACATTTCCTTAGTTTGTCCTTGCTGTCATGTTGCTGCATGCTGTGTCTAATCATCACTGAATTGTGTAAACATTTGTCCATAAATCAGTTTCTTTTAAGAACAGATAAATAGTTTGAACGTCTGATTGCAAGATATTAACAACAAAAAATAAGATGAATTTCATAGTTCCAAGGGATACTTTTTCTTTAGCATTAGTCTCTTTTGCCATGAAAAAAGGCTTTCTTTTAATGAGATGAACATGATAATGTGGGTTTGTGATGGAGGATGGAAAAAGTCCAGGACAGAGAGGGGATGAACAGAGGCTCAGGATTTATGATTTGTTGGAAGGTGTAATGGCCACCGAACAGAGGGAATCTGTTCCAACAACTCATGACCAAGTCCTGCTGTGTTCGCAGGTTGGGAGCCGTGTAAGAGTTCTTGGTCTTGTCAATGCACTGCTGACTCCTGAAGCTCAGCACTATCACCGAAAAGAAGTGGCTGGATATATCAGCATGCCAGGATACACATGTGGATTTAGCGTGTAGGAGTAGAATATTGTCTTTTTGTGTACAAAATGTGGGAAACATGCTGAAAAAGTAAGCAGAATTTAGAAGAACCAAACAAATTGCTTATGTATTATTTTTCATTCACAGGAAAATGGAAAGTTTTGTGCATTTGTTCAAAGTTTGAATGTATTGATCAGCTGAGTCCAAGGCTTTCAATCCCCCTAGCTTCTGTATAAATCCTCATTTGGCTTCTCCCCGTTTACAGCAGTAGCAGTCATTTTTTTTTACTCTCTTTGTTGTCGGCACAGAGTGGAAGCTGTAAAACACAAAGACAGCTTTTAATCCTTAACAACATCCACAAGGTAAAACTGCATCATGCTGTTCAGTCTTGTTGTGTGAAGGGTTTAGGCTAAACTTTTGTGTGGAAAGATTTGACACAGTGATTAGAGACTTACTGCTTAGTCTCTTTTCCTGTTGAAGTCAGACATTTTGCAAACACGCTCTTAAGCGGAGGAAACCTGTTCTCAACATTCTCAACATTTACATACAGCGTGTAATATAAGTGCCCTGCCTCAGTATCATTCAGACTAATTTAGCTTGACTGAATTGAGACAGAGTGGATAATATAGATAAAAGCTACAAGTGGATCAGCAGAGGAGTGATGGAAGGATCAAACCTGCTGAAGCAAACTTGAGAAAGAAGAGATTGTACAAGTTCAAGATGCGAACATATGAAGTCAGCACAGAAATGTCTGGAAATCAAGATCTGACACTTTGCAGGGCATTCGTGCAGTGTGGACAGCAAAATCTCAAGACAAAATGTGCTTGGGTTTTCTTGTCTTGGTAGATTATGTGCACAATAAGCTGCTCTCTTAACAATGGAGCAAATAACTACAATGTGTAAAGCGTTTCCTGTAGTGATCCACAGAATTATCTCCCAACCCGACAGGACATTTTAAACTCTGTGCTCTCTTTGATTTTCCAGCAGACGGTCTCTGCTGCATTGATGTTTCCAGCAGCAGCGGTTTTCAGAAGAAGTTCTGATAAACTGTGATGGACGTAATCTACCTGCTCATCACCAACAGCAGACAGATAAAAACTTTTGGCTAACTGCTAACACAGTGGGGCATTTGGCAGCTTGTTCCGATCAAATGTTAGTGAATTCATGTATTTTGCCATGCTTGAGAAGATCACTGGTGCCATCAAATCATTTTTTCATATTCATTCTCTAAATTTTCCCAGCATATGGGTCAAATGTTTGCGGCATTTTTACTTTTATTCTAGCAGACACTAACTCGATTTTTATGATCAGCTCGGGATTCTTAATTTAAATGAAACACTAATGTGACCTTACTATAGCTTTACAAGTATAACTAGGATCAACAATAAAATATATCTTTTTTTATCCCTTAAGGACAATTTGTTGTACAGCCAGCAGTACACAACCATATAACCAGACAACAATAAACAGGTGCAGTGGTTAGCACTGTCACCTCACAGCAACAAGGTTCCTGGTTCCCACATCAGACAGGGGCCTTTCTGTGTAAATTCATGTTCGCCTTGTGTCTGTGTGGGTTCCCTCTGGGTACTTACAGCTTCCTCCCACAGTCCAAAGACATGCACTTAATAGGTTAATTTTTCACGTTAAATTACCCATAGGTGTGAAAGTAAGCCTGAATGGTTTGCCCTATGTGTTAGCCCTGTGATAATCTAGCAGTTTACCCAGGGTGTAACCCACCTCTCACCCAGTGTCAGATATGATCTGCTCCAGCCCACCGCAACCCCGATAAGGATAAGCAGTTATTAAAGAATAAACAAAAACAAACAATAACAATGAGTACAATACAAGGATCACGTGAAGTTATTTAAAAAGGCCAGTGACAGCAGGAAGAAATTAGTTAAAGCGTATTGTTCCTTTATTTTGTGCACTGCCACGCAACCACACACTACAAAGACCGAGTCTGTGTAGCAGTTAAATGTACATGCCAGATGGTTTGCTTTGGCATAATTTTGGTATTACTAAAATAAAAAGCCTCCAAAATCCACAGAGAAGACATTTAATCTTTCCTTAATTGTATATTATTATGCAGATGTTTGCTTAATTTCCAGACTTAATTCACAAAACAGAACTATCCTATCTGTTTAGCCTGGAGAGACAGCTTTTGATATCAGTTTTGACACACTGGCATTTCGCTGACTTCCCATTCATTTGTGATATGTACGGCTGTGTGGTCCACTTCTCCAGCCCACTCACCAAAAGCATGAATCATAATTCTTATAGTAAACTATGACAAAGACTTTCTGTACATTCATCCAATCAACATGTGTCAGCTCTCATTATGCATTGCCCGCTTTGAGCATTTACTATTTAATACTCGCTGGCAGGGAGCTGGCAAGCATGGATGTTTCCCCCTCCCCCTCTACCTCTTTCTATTTGTAAGACACAGATGGAGCATCCTGCAAAGCTGACATATTCGCTACCATAAAAACTGTGTGAATAAATGACATTATCAGCTGAAAGGTGACATATAGCTAAGCCTATAGTGTGCAGGCAATTTATTTTACAAATGAGTTTCTTTACAGGATTGTATAATTAGAGAGTTTAAAGGTATGTAGGGGGAAAGGTCATGGGTGGCTGACAGATAGTCACTTGGTCGCTTTTCATTTTTAAGCTTCTTTCAATATTTTTGTGATGACTGTAACCTCTTTGTGACCCCAATACTATAAAGGTCGATTAATTATGCTAAGAGCTCGCACAAGAGTTCGCACCATGATTGGTGGATAGTTTCTTTTCTCACCTTACTGTGCTTTGGGCTTCTGGCAAAATGGCACCATTGTGCAGAATGTCACATGCGATGCTCTATGTAACTGTGCGAACAGGCCAATTAGGCATTTATTGCATTGCAGCTAGTTGGCAATTACTTCATTTTGCTCTGCTTGCAGTTTATGCGCAAGAACTTAAAGCAGTACAACCAATCACTTTCATCACTCTGGGATCAATTAAGTACCTTAACTTGGATAATGAGTCCCTTGGTTATATATATTTTGCTGTGTGTTCAAAATGTCAACATTTGTTTGTTTTAAAATAAGAGGTTCGGGCCCGAGCAGATGCAGTTTAAGCCATTGCAGATTGTTTAATCCATTGCAGATTGAATATGGCAACATACTGTACCACACAGTGTACTTTCTACAAAACCATTCAAATTACTCTGCATTTTGCATTGCAGAGGCATTGTGTTTAACCCCCAAATAGCCATTTGTGTCATTTGTTAATAAAAATTTGATTTAACCCTGTTCTTTGTTTTCAGTTCTGTAACTGAATTATCAGCATGCCGGCTGCTTGCTGTGCAATCTTGCATAATTTTTTTGCAATCTTCCTAAACTGTAGGACAGCACTGATGTATTTCATGACACAACATGACGACAGTTTATTTACCAGAGGAAAAAAATGGGTACTTTGATGGATGCCATGTTTACTGATGGCAACTCAGCAATGTCACGAATAAACAACTTTTTTAAGTGATTATTTTTCAGGCTCAACACTACCAGGTCTGCAGTGGTACATACAGTATATAGACATTCCAGTAAATACACTGAGTCTGACAGCAATTATATGAACATTATTGAGCTCTGCTCACTGGTTTTAAGATGGGTGGAGCTACATCTGAATTAGCAACATGTGGATCTGAAGACAGATGTTTGGTAACATCAGTCAAATCTTATGAAACACACCCACACAGGTTCTAAACTTTAACTTTGATTGCTGCTTATTCATAGTCATGTTGCTTCAGCCATTTGCTTAGTCATGAATATTTAATGTTAGAGAGAAATACAACTGGTCTGTTGGCAGCTCATCTTATTGCAAAAGCAATAGAAAGTATGAATACAACAGAAGGTTTTTTTTTTAAATTTTACTTAAAAATGTGTTTTTGCCTGACTAAACATTTATCAGCCCCTCGTCCTGGCCAGCGCGTGACACAAGGGAAATCAACATTTGACCTTTTTAAATAATCCCTGATAAAAAACAAAGCAAGCAACAAAACACATTTTAATAGTTTATAAGTGCTTGAGGATGCATGCATGTATGAGCAACAATACTTGAACTACAAGTTCAACTCAGCTAAAAGTTTAAGGGAGCTGCTAAGCAGGCGCAAACATAATTGGGCCATACTAAAGTAATGGTGTAGAAAAAACATGGCATATTTATTCACTTTAGATAGATAAAGAAAAACAACTAAAGTATACATAGGAAAACAGGACACCACGTCCGGTAGTGAGAGCAAGGCTACATCTGTTATTTGTATATCCCTGGGCACATTTATGCAGAATTCATACTGGTTTTGTACACTCTCCTGCAATCTTTGGTTTGATTATTTTGTTGAAACAGAATCCCAGACCTCAAGAGAACAAAGAGCAGGAAGAAACCTGCTAGCGACAGAACAAAAGCTCTGTGCAGAGAAAGCAGTGGCAGATCCTAATTCAGATCAGATAGACAGGATGGACATCATATGAAACACATCAGTAACACTGTGTTGAATAAAACGCCACATATCAGCCCATGAAAATATAATGCAAGTGGGGATGACTGCCTATGTTAGGCAGCCATCCCCACGTGCATTACATTTGCATGTGCATGGCTAAAATATAGACAGAGGACAAATTAAACACAAAGTCTCGTAAAGCGTCACAAGAATAACTTCAAACACTTTGGCATTGATTCTACAAGCCTCTGAATCTCTGCTGGGATGAACAACCGTGCTGTCTAACACCTGGACCCCACCAGGAGCATTTGAGAAGCAGAGAATTTTTCCCACTAGACTTTATTAACTTGCTCAGATTTGGTCAGTAGAGTAGATACAGTAGAGTAGAGTAGAGTAGAGTAGAGTAGAGTTCATAGGCTACATAGTTCTATGGCACACGCATGGTTGGATCCAGCAGCAACACAAACTCTGGTCCAAAATCTCCCAGGTGTTTAGTTGGGCTGAGATCAGGTGACTGCAATAGGCCACAGCATATAATTTCTATTGTTTTCATTAAACTATGCAGTGAGTCTGTTGGTACTTGTTATAAAAATTATGAATAATAATAAAAAAGTTAAAGCAAACTTTTGAAACACAATCAGGAAAACAGTAAGTGAGCAATTGTCCAAATTTTTCCCTAAATTCTTCTCTTAACAATGACTTTGCTAAATGAATTTTGTTGTTCAGGTTTTTGTCACATAACCTCAGTTCCACCTATTTCAAACACAGTACAAACTATCTCTGAAAAAATCAGTAAGATTGCCATATGCAAGTGAAAGGTCAAGACATCGCCACTAACTTACTCAGTAATTCAGATCCTTCGCCAACAACAAAAACGTGTGGGCAGATGACCTTTGTGCAGCATCTCACACTCTATTTTACAACACCATCAACAAAAGTGGTGTAATGAATTCTCTTGTCACTGCCTCCTCATTCTCCCATAGGCTGCTGCATTCTGATCGCGACAGCACCGCCTCTGTGACTGCACTTTAATAAGGCAATGGAGTCTTTGGCAGGATCAGTACATTTGGAAAATCCACAGAGGCACCAGTGACTGAGTGCCAGGGCAAGACGCTAAAAACCCCTGGATTGGAGTGATGGCTGATGGGTAACCAATTTGATAGAGGGCAATGTCGCTGCGTTGTTTGATAAAAGATTATTGTGAATCACTGTGGGTGGGTAGGGGGCATTTGTTCCCAGAAAGTTCAACTCAATATATTTCCCTACCCCCTGTTGGTGCAAAGGGCAACTCTGCAATTTGGCTTCAGATTGCATTGTTTCTTTTTCAAGGTCTTGAATCTAAAGCATGCTGTGGATGTGAGCAGGGTGGGATGGGTCTTAAAAGCCTATCTTCATCATCACTACAAAGTACATGGGTCATAAGTGGATGGGTCAATTAATAATTAACAAATTGCCCTTCTAATGGCTTTTACCTTTATAATGGCATTGGCAATGAGGATGGAAAGTGAAGTGGTCCCTACATATGGTTAAAGGACCTTCATGAATGTACAATGAAGGATGAAGGAGAACACTCATTTCTAAGTAAATGGGGAAGTGACTTTGGTAGTACCTTACAGATTTAACCCTATCACTCTCTGTGCTCTCACAGCATTATTACCTGAAGAGAGAGTTGACCTGCTCTGACCACTGAGACCTGTCAATACACCATGACCAAAATGCAGCTAAAATGTGGCAAATAAAAAGACACTTAATGAAACTTCTTACTCTCACTTCGTTAAACCGATAAAAACTTGCAGTGGTGGAAAGAGCACTAAAAAACTGTATTCAAGTAAAACGACTAGTGTGTTGTGAATGTCAGTAAAAGTACAAAGTTCTTCTCAAAGACTACCCAGGTCAAAAGTTAGTTTTTATCATTGATATCATTGATATTTAATGCATTAATAAAAACCTGACCTGTGCATCACTGTACTCTCGTTTTCACTTGCATATTGGTGAGAAATATTTTTTTCTATGTCCGATAACCCACCACTTATAAAATATAAAATATAAAATTAGTCCTGTCATGAAAAACAAAAAAACATTCTCATTGATTGTAACAATCATTACTCATGTGCATCAGTGCAAGTTGTCCCAGCTGACCATGACTGCTAATTAGTGCACATCACTGGATCAAACATGCTTTGCATATCATTTCAGCCCTTGCTTTTGTCAATTTAATGGTGTTCAGTAATTGCCATATTCACATAACCTGTCATCAGTTGTCAATGATCAATCTTTGAAACCCAATAAACAAAAAAAACATAGTAGTGGGAGTCACAAAATAGGCTTAGCGACCTTAATAATTGTCAATACACAAACACACAGGGGAAAACCTGAGTCAGCACTCCTGATTTACTTAAAATGTCACATAATTGAATAAATGAGTAAGTAAGCAGAGTTGAGTAAACAATACTTGGCACCCCAGATTCAGAGTGCAATTCACCTATACACCACTATCATACATATGGAGAGCTCTATATGAGCATTTATTATTATTACATTACTTGTGATAAAAAAAATTGCAAGTTGACAACTTTGCTAACAGCCAAACATCAAGCAAGTGCAACGCATAGCCATACCCATAGCCACCAAGACATAGCAGCCAGCTAACATTATTTATTAACAGGAAGAAGCTCAGCATCTGTCTTGCAACATTTTTTTCAAAAAACTCTCTAACGACTAAAAGCCACTCCGAGATTAACTATATATGAGATTAATTATATCTAGCTCTTGTACTGGCTTTCTGAAAAAATGTTAAAACACAATGACAGGAAGGCAATGCTGATGTTTTGTAATGTATAATGTTCACCTGCCTGTTTTGCGTGTAGCATGCTCATTTACATGAAACAAAGTACAACTAATCATTAATTAAGGAGGCAATACCAATTGGACATTAAAATTGAAATTTTGACCTGATTGTGGCACCAGTGGAATATTTATTGCAGTTTATTCTATGGGGGACATGTCTGGAATATCTAATTGCAAAGCAATCCATCCATCGATTCAAAAGCATAAATGTCATCCTCATGGTAGTGCAGGAGGAATAATAAGGGCATCAAAGTCATTCAGATAGCTTTTCCTAATGGAGAATCCTACGGGAACCATGAGTACCTGTACCAAAATGTTTGCCAAACCATCCAGTATTGTAGATGTTGAAACTTTTCACTGAATATGTCTATCCAATAGTCGTTTGGGTATTTAGTCACAATCAATGTTGTGGATCAACAGACTGGCTTTGCCATCCCTACAGTCGTGCTGCTGTCATGGTTGAAAACAAGCTGAATCATCTAATATTTAGTCTTTTGATGTTCAGTTTGGAAAGAAGGTTTTTTTTTTTGTCTGCACCCAGTAGGCAGAGCAAATATTGAATTAAAAAGGTGTTTGTTTGGTTGTCACCAGAACTGCTAACTATCCAGGTCTCATCCCACAAACCACATACTTTATGAAGAATTCATCCAGTGTATCAGATTATCTTTTGCCAGTAAAGAAAATAAATAGATAGATATGATAGATAAAATGTGGCAGATTTTTAAAGAGCTAACTGGCATCTCTGGATTTACAGCAGACCTGGTTTTAGGCTATACTAGTGACGACAGGCTGGTGCTGACTCATTCTTCTCCTCTCAGTTCACCAGCTTAATTCTGCAGTAATTTCACTGAAAGCTGGGGTGTCAGTCTCTTGCGTCTATCTTGTTCTCTGTCACTGTAGCCTGGCTGCGTTGGAGTTACATGCAGTTTCTGTCTCTGTGCTGAGTGTGTGCATGTGGCAGGAGGTGGAGGGATCGGGGCGGAGGGCCTGATTCATGGGCATGATTGAAATGGAGCATCACAGCCCCCCAGGAGGTCTGTTTAAGCTCATGGTCTGGCGGGGAAGAGTCACAATCGGCAGGCTGTAGATCATAACAGTGATGATAATGGTTTTCCTATGATAGCACAGGGGGAAACAGGGGGGACATTGAAAGCCAGTTTATAAAGGGTTCATTCAAGCTGCTGGCAAAGACCATCCATAGCCCCCCAAGTGCACCTGCTGCTGCCTAGGGGACTCATGGAGAACCACAGAGGGAGGCATGGAGAGGGAAAAAGGAAGAAATCTCTTTAAAAAAAAAAAAAGGGAGGGGGGCAAGGGTGATAGATGGGGGCCTAACGTGTGCCTGGCTTTGGCAACAGAAGGGGCTGTCCTTTGGGTTTTCCACTCGGTCAGTAAAGCCAGAGAGAGAGTTGTGGACAGTTATTCGAGCAGAGTGAGTTATCATGCCATTGAATGCCTGGCCTCACATGCATGTGGGAAATATGTAGAAGGGAACCATGACCTAAAACATTCATCATCCTCTAGAAGCCAGGGACCATATGTACAGAGCCAAGTTATTTATCTGTGGCGCACAACTTAAATAAATTGCTATTTCACCTTGGTTTCTAAAGCTGTTTTTTCCTCTCTTTAGAAAAAATAAAGATATTCTTATGACAAAACTGGAAAGGATGGAAAGGAATTTATGTGAAGATAAAAATACTTTGCTGCTGAGACACTTGCAGCTGTGGTGCTTCTGCAGTCAACCTTACAATAAGACATTTACAAATCTTATTCACGCTCAGCTGACTGTAAAAATTATAAAAAGAAGAATCCAAAACAACATATTTTAGTAATGTGGTAAAAAAAAAAAAAAACTGCTTTAGATTTTATACCTGTTAATAAATGGACAAATAATAAGAAAAACAGTCGCTACTTTATTGTTATTGTTCAACCGAACAATGAGACTAAAAGCAAATGCAAGCATTTGAAAACAGTTGTATGATGTATGTTTTGTCAAGTATGAAGAAATAAGTCTTGATGATGGGTTTATTTCAGCAAGGTGTTGTGGTGAATCGCAGCAGGGCTGTGCGTTGGTGTGGGTAGGTGTGTTAATCTGTGATGATAATAACCACTAGTAGGTATAACCATTAAAAAAACAATCACAAAATAACTTTATCTTTCTGATTTGCTGACTTTCTCACCATCACTGCTCCCTCTCTTTCATTCACTGCCTGTGTTGTCGACAACTGCTGTTTCTTATTCTCTCTCTCTCTCTCCCTCTCTCTCAGTCCTTCTCCCAAATGAACATAAAGGAAAGGTATTTTGTGTTATAAAGATACTATAAAATTATTTTGCAGCATAGACTGCAAGCCAGACACAAAGGTAGAACACATAAAACAAACCAAGCCAGAACACAACTGGGAGTGTCATTGTTTAGCCCATGGACTCCAACCTGGACAGTGCTCACTTTGAGTGACATTTCAGGCTGAAAGTAGAGGAGTTTCACCTGGCTGATCATCAGATTAGCCATGTGATGTTGTTTTGTATTTTTCCACAAGCTCATTCAGGCTCAACTTCTCCACAACAGGTCACTTCATTATCTTGGCAAACCCTACAGCCTAAACACAGTACCTCACTCCAAATTATTAATTAAACCTGCTGTAGTGCCTGATTTGGAATTAGGTCATGGTGAGAAAGTCACCAAAAACATAAACATTTATTTTCTGGCAACTATGAACATCCACAGACGATTTCAGGGAAATCCAGCCATGAGTTTTTTAAAAATATCCTGCACTGGACCACATTATTGGACAAGAAAATAGACAGAACAGCAGCAACACCATTCTCATGCCCAGACAGAAGTAATACAGTTTTTGTTGAATAGTAAATATCAGGTTTGGTGTCTGTCTTTCAGCATCAAAAACAATCAGAGACTCCAGCCATGCTAGCAGCTCTTTGAGGCAATGCTTTGAACTAAATACCATCTCAATTCTAAAGATAAAGTGAAAGTGAGGCAGATGGAAATGTCATTAGTTTTAGAGATATTTGGTCATAAATCAGTAGTAAATATTGGACAAATGAAAATTTTGACTTGAATTTGGTACTCCATTAAAAATGTAGGGGTCACCAAAATGGCATGAGGGGAGCATGAATGTTTAACCAACCAACTGTAGCCAAAATAGACCAGAATGTCAAGATGCATATTGATCAGGAAGGGTGACTCTTGCTTTTTCGACCGGAAAAACTCAAGCAGCACTGTTGCATCCCCCACCTATAGTACATTAAATTATTCATTCGGGTACACTCTCTGGACTTTGCCAAAGGGCAATTTATTGAATGTAGGTCAGTGTATGTTAAAGTTGAGTGAAAATACAGAAAATGTAACTTGTTAAAATAAAAAAATATGAAAAATGTGCAAATATAACAGAGATATCACACATACAATGTGTTTAATCTGGTGTTCAGAAAATAAGTTGAAAGCTTGACTTTGGATTTGACATATTTTTTCGACCTGTTATCCAGTCATCACATTTTGCATTTCGACACTTGAGGGGCGACACTGCATCTGTCAGCAGAGTGGAAAAAAATTCTCACAGATTTATCTTTGGTTCTTGTAGTTGGTTTACAAAATTTCAACACCCACATACTTGTGAACAATATGAATGTCATGAAATGTTCCCACCTCTCAGCAGCTGGAGGAGTAAGACCATTGGTATTCCGAGTATTCATGAATAACTGACTGATTACAAAGTAGGGAGCAATAAAAGCAGCCTGAGCTTTAGTCAGAGGTGCCAGGGTCAAATTAGGATGCAAATTAAAACTAAACTTAATTCAATAAATTGACCACACGAACAGAAGTGCATCAGGGTACATTCGAATGATGTATGCTTTTCAGCTCTGTGTAGTGAATATGTCCAGTGTTTACACTGTTTACATTTTATCAATACAGTTAGTTCAATACTATTACCTTGTCATGACCAACTAAACATCTTTGGCAAAGTAGATAAATGTGACGTAGTGCTTTGTCAGACATATCGTGCTTCACAAAATATGGGAAGTGTTGCATTTATCTATTTTATATCATCTTAGATTCAATATTTTTATGGGTTTACACTGTTGGTAGAACAAAGCAAGTAGTTTTGAACATGGAGCCCTAAAAACCAACATAATGAGCTAGACAAGGAAAAAATATAACTAAACACATAACTTACAATACTTCACCAACCAGTTCAAACAAATTAAAACTACATTTATTTTACTCTTGAGGTTACATTTAACTCACTTTTAACTGCATTACTTCAGCCAGTTAATATACAGTATTAATATACTCAGTCAGTTTTGTGCATGAATGCACTAAAAGAGTGCTGTTTATTAACATGCTCATGTTTTTGGTAAACTGTGAACTGAACGTATCCATTTGCAACTAATGAATGAGGAAGTGAGTCTTGTTAACTCCCACAATGACAACAATGCTCACACACAGTTGAGTTATAACTCATTTAAAACCAAAAAAGAAGAAGTGGAAGTGGAAGTGGAAGTGAAACCTAATTTTTGCCTGACATTGTTTCCTTGTGTATTTTCTGGAAGACTAACAAGATAGTGGAGAGACAGCTTATTAATTGAATGATAATCACAAAAGAGATCACAGGCCGACAGCAACAAACCCCTACACTCAAGTCAAACTCACAGCAATTTGTAAAGCAGCTCATTTACAGAAAACAAACAAGAAATTAAATCTCTGCCAGAGTTCTAGACTAAAGCACAGGACCACTGACCAAGGTGCTGACAATTTAGAACATGTTAGAAAATACATTACATGGCCAAAGGTATGTGGACACCTGAACACCTGAAAGACTTTCCACAAGAGTTTGGAAGCTGGCTGCAGAGATTTACTCCCAGTCAGAGCATTAGCGAGGTTAGGCACTGACTGAGTGGCAGTTCCAGTTCCTCAAAGTGTTGAAGACAGGGCTCTGAGCAGGTCAGCCAGGCCAGGTTGTTCCACACTAAGAAGAACATATTGCAATAGGCAGGGGCTATGCTCTAAAACAATACGATACTGCTCTGTGGTTTATGCTTAGTAGTTAGGTGGTTATTATGAACAAAAATGACAAGATTTCACCCATTTTGACAGAGATTAATGGTATTTCAATAATTCACAATAATTTTAATATTTAATAACTTTTACTTTTGGGCTTTAAAGCTGCAGTTATCGAGGTTGTGGACACTTTGGGGCAGCAGAGAAAGTTGTAAACACAAGATTGCCATATTATTATATTGTAAAGTTGTTATGGCATAAATTGTTGCCCAAAGTTTGCAGGCACAGCGCAACATTATTATTCATTTGTAGTTTTGTTTGTGACAACCTCACAGGTGTAAATTAGGTTGTCAGTTTTATTTGTATGGCTTGAAATATGACACCCTCAATCCTTAAACACTGATAAGGAGAAACTTCCCTTAAAAACAACACAGGAGGGGTTTCTCTTTTATGACTCTTATAAATGTTGTATAACTAGTTTAATATTCACCTCATAACTCCTGCAAATAAAGTCCAATTCATTATCTGTTAAATACTCTTCAACGTTATACATTTAAATGTCAGCTGTTTACTGCCTGGTGTGTGCAGCATGTGTGCATCGCTGAACCTCTTGCTTTTTATTGTGGCGCAGGTTAGAAGAGCCTTACAGGCCGACTGAGCAGCACGGCTCACGTACAGCTTTTGCAACGCTTCACTAAAGAGTAAAGGTCTCGACTCATATCAACATCATACTACTAACATATACAGCTTTTAACTACATTTTCAATGTCTATATCTGTATGTCACATTTAACATATATATATATCTATATATATTATATAGATATCTATAATATCTATATATATATATATATATATATCTGTAGAGTTAAGGAGAACTTTGGAGTAGTGTGATAATTCTGTGTGGGTTTATCACCAAGAGCAACCCCTTTCACATTGTACAGAGTCATTTCATCCATTGTCAGTCTGAAGTATTGATCAGTGCAGCTTTAATAAAGCAGTGTGTTTGGAGTTTTTGGGCCAGTCTACTTTCTGTCTTGTGGTCAGTTAGATATAAACTCATAGCAAGGATGAGAAAAATAATAAGGAATGAAAATCTGAGCACTCACTTTTCAAGGTGAGTTTATTAACTAATCAATTGGACAGTCTGTACTTCTTACTGAATATTGGGTGAGAATCTCTTACGGTGATTGTTATAGGGCTATTTAGAGGTACTTTTCGGGCCGAGATAAGACAATGAATTTGGCCCTGATTACTGATGTGCCTATTAGTTTTCTCTGTAATGGCCGCCCTGAGGATTAGCCAGCAGAGTGTCAGCCTGTATTTAACTGTAATAACCCTTCATTTTGGCTCTGTGGCTGAGACTCCTGCTCTCTACCGTCCACACATGCTCTTTATCTATTCCATTATAATGAAAAAGAAAGAGCTAGAGCTCTGTTCAAAGCAGATAAGAACAATGTGTCAACATCAAACAAGATACAATGTCAAGGATTTGATTAGAAGCTGGTCTTAATACATCTTTCTATCGTACATAAAGTGTTACTTTTGCAAGTATTTAAAACCTCTAAAAGATGATGCTTTTAAAATGTGGTATTGTGTACCAGAGGACAAAGTAAACTGTGTATAAGAAAAGAAAAGTTTTGGTGAAAAGTCTTTTAGAGTTTGGGTAGCGCCAGAGATCCCTCTGCTTTCAGTCTTTATGATAAGCTATTGATTCATAATCCATTCATACGCCCTGATCTCTTAGTTACTGTTGCACAAACTTTCCATCCTCACATGGCACATATTGTAATTTGCAGTGATAATGCTGGCAGATTAACCACTTGACATTTGAATAACTTTTGAAAGAAGGAGCCCTTGATTCCAGGCTTCTCATTTTTAGCTGTTGACTTGGGTAATCACATAATCGGGGGATCACAACCCGCCCCAGTGTACAAAATAAAGAGTTTTGACCCCCGTCCCAAAGAATTCATGTCATGATCGTTTCAAGTTAGCTTACTGTCCGGTGGAGGCAGCTTTCATACTAAGCATAGCAACATAAATGAAACAATAGAAGAAGACACTTTGCGTGCATGTGTGTGTGTACTGTATGTGCGCACACACCCGCCAAAGAAAAACCCGTAAAAAGAGGCAGACAGAAGGCGGACTGATGAGATGCAGGTTCGAGGTTAGGACCAAGACGTTTTGTATTACTCAGTGCAGAATGTCACGTTGTATTGAAGTTCATTATTTCAGAGTTTGTCTGGGACGAGAATAAAAACAGTTTGTAGAAGCTGGCCAGCAGCCAAACATCAGCAGCTGTTCTTCTGAGGTCTCTGTCTCTCTGTAGGTTACTCGCTTCGCTAAGGCTAGGATTGGTGAACATTTAAAAGTGGTACTCAACAAAGATGTAAAATGTAAAGAATATAATATAACTAGAACATAATAAACTTTAGATGAACTGGAAATAATCTAAATATTAGGCCATGATAAATTGGATAGCCTTGGCTACAATATGGTTTTATTATAAGAATGAATACTTGTGATGCTTTTTTGTCAGATGATGAATAAACTAGTCTGATTATGTCCTCATATAAATATATCCATTGGTCCTTGTTATTCATCACTGAAGAAACATATATTATATATCTATCTATATTTCATCTCTTTCTTTGGGGGGCCCAGCCCAAAACATGGTATGTCCCGTGACCAAACATGACAGATGTGGTCAGTCATGGCTCCAAAAAACCAACATGGCATACCAAACTTGAAGTTTTAAAACTGTTCTCTACAAACCAATGGTGACATCACAGTGGGTTTACATTAATTAGCTCCGTTAGTATAGTAATAATTACAGCTGTCTTTAGAATAGATAAGCACTATTTCTCCTGTGATTTTGGTTTTAGAAGGACTGTTCCTTTAAGTGTAATCATTAGACATGCTTACACCTCGTGCCATACTAACCTATGGATAATATGGGGCACTGTATAGTGTATAACCTCATGGAAGGTGGTTGCATCACGGTTGACCTAAATAATCCAGATGATTAATAGGTGGACACGCCGATTCAGTATAATCACACAGTACACCTGACTTGTCTGGGCGCTTGGGTTCATAGCTCTCCCACTGCGTAAGTGTGTGTGTGTGTGTCTCAAGTGAGTGACCCACACACCTCCATCCCCAACCCTCACCTCTGCTATATTCACACACACACGTAGACACACCCCACCCATCTCTTCTCATCCTTCCTCCTTACGTTCCCTGGCGTTCACTCCTAAAAGCAAAGTGCTATTCTAGGAGCAAGGTAACAATCAACATGGCCAAGATCGTTAGCCTCAGTTTTCCCCGCGGGCCAGGCACAGAAAATAACTTTCCCTTTTCCCTGGCATCTGCAGATACTGGGGTAAATGAAGACATACAGCCCCCAGGTCCAGCGGCCTGCTCAAGGTAACCTCTGCTGTCAGCACACATTTACTAATGCTGCCTGTCGAGGGGAGGGGGGCACTGGGAGAATAGAAAATAATATGCCACTGAGGTAATACCCCTCTCTTGATATATTAATATATAGGTATCTCTGCCTGATCCCATTTCATTTCCATGAGCAAATTTACAAAGAAAAAATCCACCTTGGATTATTCCACACAATAACTGATTTTACCTGCAAAGGAAAGCCACACTTGCGGTTAGTCAACACTTTTGCAAATCTGTCTTGTGTTACAGATTTCCTTGATTTTAAGGTGGATTTAATTCCAAAATTGAAGTATTTCTAAATTGTAAAGTGTGCTTTGTCTGCAACAGGGATTTTTGGCTTTGGCACAGTTGTCAAATTTGTACAGTACTCATGTCTTTGTATACCACATGTATATCTTCATACCATGTAAGAATGCTGTATGACCAATGGATCAATGCCTTTTAAACAGTATGTGCTTTCTACACCAATCAGAAAAACCCATCTGTGATTCCTAGTGTAAGGATCCTTAATTTATTTATGAAGATGGTCAAGTAAACAGTGAAGCGTACTGGCATCTTTATTCCATACATTCATTCATGAGTGAACAAAAAATAAACAATATTCATGCAATTTGTAATGGGTTTATAATATGAGATGTTGACTGTATGGTTATGTTGTACTTTTCTCGGTTATATAACGATAGATAATTTTCCCCACCTGTAGCAACATCACCCCTGTGTGTGCAATATGCACAATACACACAACATGTAGTGTGATGTTTACCTACAGTCTACTATTCAAATAACCCAGATGACTTAGTTACTGGGCGGCACGGTGGTGCAGTAGTAAGCACTGTCGCCTCACAGGAAAAAGGCTCCTGGTTCGAACTGTGTGGCTTTTCCTCCCACAGTCCGAACAAAGAAATCCAAACACATGCACGTAATACCTGTAGGTTAATTGGTGAGTCTTAATTAGCAATAGGTGTGAATTTCTGAGATGCTTGATAAATACAGGCTCCAGTGTCTCTGCAAACATGCAAAAGTGGCTGGAACCGGATGAATGTCAAAAAGTTTGCAGGACTTCATTCACTGCTAATCAAAGGTCAGGAAGTCAAGGGCTGGAGAGCTGGGCAGAGCAGGCAACGATCTACAGAGGAGATCACAAAAAGTCAGCACAGGACCAAACGTCAGCACAATATCAAAGGGCTTGCTGCGCAGTACTAACGGATAGTGTCTAAGATCTGGCAGCGTGGTCATGGCAGGGCTGAGTATAAGTAAGTTGCCGGATGATTGTAGGATTGGGTGCAGCTGGTGGTTCCTGCTCTGCTCTAGCACACCTGAAAACACTCACACACACAAGGACTGGGGACAGGACAATTAACCCCTGGAGGTAGGCGTGGCAGAGGCAGATGTAACACTATTAGTAGTCATACGCAGGGTTATGTTTCAGCAGATGCTATGCATGTATCATATTGACACAACAAGTAGTACGACGACTAGTTACAGCAACATGTGTTCCATCATTCCATTTGGTTGCTTCTTGATAACTTAGCTTTGCAATCATTTACAGTTTCACACATGGAACCAATAATGTTTTTTGTTTTTTTTTATACAAAAGTTAAAGTTAGAATAAAAAGTTTTGACATATCACAGCAGGAAAAGCAGCTTCAGTTTCAGAGTTCTGTTATTGTGTATGTGTCACACTGTCATGACTTGCTGGGTCACTTGAATAGAATGAAGGCATTGTTATTGCATCACTTGCTTTTTCTTCTATGACAAGTCAAAGTATCTGCTGCGAAATGGTCTATTGAGTCCAGCACAGTTTGACTGCTTACTGCTAAGAAAGAAAAACACGGGCAGAAAAGATATTTCTTGCCATTTCCAAGTGGAATTGCTGTCGCTGCTTTCCATTTTCCTCAGAGTTCAGCTCCATGACGAAATGATCAACACCACAAGAGAGAAGAAAGAAGCATGCTCACTGAAGAAGTAAATTGAGATTGTCACAATTTTATATTGAATTTGGGAACAGGCAAAAAATACTGTAGTGATGTGTATTGCATAGTAAAAACATAGTTTGAGTAACATTATTCACACAAACAAGTTACTAAAGCAGTGGCTGGAATCCAGGTGGAGGGGGAGGTAACAACAGAAGCTTTCATTTTCCTGGGAAATATCATGCCAGGTGGCTGACAGAATTGCAGCATGAAAGTATTCCCTTAGATGAAAATCATCTAATCATGGCTATTGGCTATATGGCTATTACACTGTGGACACTTCATAGTGACAAGTTAAAGCAAAAAAAAAGTATCTTTAAAGAAACTTTAATTTGATCCTTTCTTTCCCTTTTCCTTCTTTATTCAACTGTGCGTATGCACTTTATTTTCTCCTGGCTCCCAACAAAGGCTGCATATGGGAATGTCAACACCTGCATTCACTGACAATACGTCTCCTTGGGGAAGCTTACAAGAACCATCACTGCTAGATTTAATAACACTGTATTATACACAGGATAGCAAGCCGGAGGCGCTGTTTGTAGGCTATATTTTCAGCATGTACTCAGTATGATAATTAACCAGATACAATGCTCACGTTGTTACTTACTGTGCCTTTTCAGCACCATGGACAGCTTCATTAAGATGGCTTTAAACATCAGTGTGACTTTGATAGCTTTAGTCTACATTTCCAATACATTGTCAATATATGAGAGAGATTACACATAACTCAGCCCTGGTCAGCAGAACCTATCTCCCAGACTTTTAAGCAAAGAAATCCCTCCTCAAATATAATTTACACATTACTCCCTTTAGTAGTCGCACTTGACTTTCACAGCCACCATGTAAGTCTATCACAGAGGGAATGTGTTTTAATATGGCCCTCTGAGGCCCTATTTACACAGGACTGATGTTGCCTGGGCTACCCCCTGATTTGTGATAACAGGAGAGGCTTTGTGATGTTAATCCTGTGTGAGTCTTCAGTGTGTACCTAAAATCCAGCACTATATCCTGTGTTGTTATCAGGAAGTAAGAGCTGCTTACAATATGCAAAAATGTTGGACATTTTTGATGTATGACTTTTAGTTTGTTGTTTTTAGCTTCTAGTCATGAACGTTGGTAATGAAATTGAAAAGCTGGAGCTGCTCCAATGATAAGTAATTGAAGTGGAAAGAAAAATGTATCTGCATTACCATAAAATAACCCAAAACACATCCCTTTGTCTGTAGTGTGAAGTCTCTTAAGTGGCCTCAATTCCATTCACAGACAACTACATTCTTGACCTGGTTACTCCAGCAACCTGGTTTTGTGTGAATGGTTGAAAGAATAAGTGGGTTAGAATAACCTGGGTATATTCATCCTCTGATCATGACAAACATATTAAATTTCTCACCATGGCACAGAGACAGTATTTACATTTGTATTTTATTGCACCAGACTCTCTGAATGTTTCATGTGCCAAAGGTCAAAATGAAACAATCCACTGGACATTCGATCATCCTCCTTTATAAGAACTATGATTCTCTGTTCTTTTGTGTATTTATTATAAAATCAAAAAAAGTCACATAAGGTTAAAGCTGCACCCAGTGGTGTAGTAGCCATCTGGCATATCGAGACAAATCCCTGCGGTCTGCTGCATGAGTGGGCCGGAGGACCATCAAAATATCCATAAAGTTTTTACGGTGTTTGCCTCTTTATCGGCCCTCTCTGTGCCTGTGTGCTGCACTGTAGCCTACTGTGTCACAACATAAAAGTAACTTGTGTAATACATCTGTTTAAAATGTTGACTATGCAACTTTTGAAAAGAAGAAATAACATACACTTCCTCATACAAGTAGCAAAATTCTTTATCAATAAAACACATACATCCGTAATTTTTTTGCATTAGCTTGGTTGCTTATGTTAGCTGTTATATGTTGCTGTGTTTGCCAACTTTATGGCTATTTAATACCCTTTGAATATGTCACAAAAGAAATTAAAACAAGAAACTAATGCACCGTAATTTACCAGGAGAGACAATTAAGCCTTTGCAGCGCCATGAGCTGCTGTTCCATTAGCGTCTCTTTCTTTCATCTGTCATTGTGAAGAAGTGAGACATAGTCTTTGGGTATCCTTATTCTAACATGAATAAATAAATATTTATTACAACACTTGCTAATTAAAAATCAAACCCTTTGATTGTGACACAGTTAAACAACGATTAATTCTACAGAACTACAGCTCACATTAATATCTACGAGTGCACCACCCGTCATAATATCTCATAGTAACTTTCCCCTTTAGTCATGATTTCCACCAACGCTCTCCTCTGATGACATCTTTCCAAATTTAAGCTACAATCTCTATGATCTTGTCACTAATTGATGCAAAGATGTGTCTGTGCAAGTTGAAGATCTTACAGCTTGATTTAGAAATTTGCAGCTGTATGGCTCTGCATCATAAATCCATCAGAGTCAGAGGCTGAGTTGAACACAGACACACACAGTTTTGACACTTATTTTCAATGGACAGGTTCGTGACATCACCACGTCATCACATTCATTTATTTCCGAACAATGAAACAAAGGTCAAACTAACCTTAATCCTAATCTATTTTTAATTTAGAAATCTGTTTATGAAGGCTGTTGCATAGACAGTGGAACTGAAGTGTCATGACTATAGAGGATGCAGACAAACCCACTCAGGTAAACTGAATTTTTGTGAAAAAAAAGTGAAATCATTTAGAAGAAAATTAAATTTAAAGAAGTTCTCCAATCACCAATTAGTGATTACGCACAGTCACAGCTCGGTCTGACTCCTGATTGGTTGACTGAACCTGCTGCTGCTGCTGCTGCTGCTGCTGCTCTCCTTACACACGATCAGTCCAAAGAGCGACCTGAGAGCGCATTCACTGAGAAATGTTAGCAGATCTCTTCAAGGGAGACAACGCTGATACAAGTGATGAAGAGGCATGTGAAGATGCCAGTGAAGTGGACAAAGAATACCAATAACCATACTGACTGGACAGCCGGTCATTACATGGACATCAAGCCCTAACCAAACAAACACACCATGCCTTGTTAGACATAAGAACAAGGAAACCCTTTGAATGCTCAGAAGAGAGTCCACCAAACCGGGTAATAGCCAGGAGGTTATCTGTACGGCCCCTACTGAATGTGCATGAGGAGATAAATACAATTACACGTTTCAGGTGTTTATACACTAATAAAAACAAAATTACAACCCTACATACTTGATCAGTGTGTACGTCACAAGCTAGAACCTTTACAGCCTGTATACAGTGCCTGTTTAGGGTGGATACACAAAGCAGTCAAATTAATGCAAATGACACAAGGTGAAAAATTGGCTTTGCTTTCTATCTGAACACACCTCACTACCTCATAGTGCAGCTAAACTGTAGTTCCCCCTTGTGACCACAGCAGCAGATGTTGATCAAAATTTACATTTATTCTTATTTTAAGTGAGTGCACTGTAAATATGTGAAAGCAGCGCTGTCAGTGCAGATAAAGGCTTCATATAGTCCTTACTACATCTTTTTAGCATTAAGCCTGTGGATATTTCTGCTTTCATGTGACCAACATGGACCTGGGTGCTGCTATTTTTAGTTCTTGTAGTTGTATATTCAGCATATACGCCTCACACCAGACCTTTACTACCATGACCTGCTGTACAACACGAGATGAAACAATTACTCTACATTTATGTTATAACCCTTTTAGATGGATTGTTTTTGGGACAGTGGGCCACAGTGGCTCCATGCATTTTTAAAAATCCTGTACTGAAGATGGAGGCGTTCTACCTGTTTTCTAGAGCTGAAGTGACAGTCAACATGGCAGACCGAGGCTAAATGGAAGACCTCATCCAAGCTTGTTCTTTTTGCCTCTGCTTTATTTCCCTCCACCCTCCCTGTTTTCGCTTTGTATCGCTGTCTTCCTCTTCCCGTCGACGTTCTGTCTTTCTTCCCATCTTTTCCCTTACATACGTCTCCCCTCTTCCATCTCACTCCCTCTTACCCTCCTTTCTTTCTGTCTGACAGTAGTAGGGCTCCTCTGGGAGGTAATTAGGAAAAACTCAACAGAGACACACACAGCAGCTGCTGAAAACAAGGCTTTCAATGCTTTCTACTCTCCCTCCCTGCATTACAATAGCAAAAGGCTGAGAGGAGAGAGGAGAGGAGGATGAGGGTGTGTGTGCAGGAACTACTAGGACATCTTTAGGGAATAATGTTGGGGGAAAATGCTGCTTTGGTAAGCCCAAACTTTATGCACCATGGAACCTGATGCAATTTTCAAATTACTTGTATGTGCTTGTGTCACTCAGGGGCAAAAGGTCTTGTCTGGTCTTGTCTAGCAAATTGGCAGCACTGGCTGCAAAAGTAGCACTCAAAGTGAAGATGACTTGATAACTGAGAATGAGGTTATTCAAAGGAGACACATTTCAGTAATCTAGGACAAAGACAAAGTTGCTTGTCTACCTTCAAGCAATTTGTTCACTTCGTTGACGCGCAAAACTGCATGTTATTGGGTCTTTGCCTATTGCTCTGCAGGCTAGTAAACAAAACCATAGGATAAATCCTCAGTAAATGGACCTGGTGGATCTTTTCTTTTCAATGAACATATCTCATTCCCTCTGGGGTGATTTCAAGCGTTCTTCATCAAGCTGCAAGCCCATTTTGTGCCCGTTCTGCACACTATGAGTGACCTAGTTCAAATATTTCTCTTGAGAGAAATAGCAGAGGGTTTTCATTCAGCACTGTTGTTGACCACAAACTGTCAGCAGAGCCAGAATGAGTTCTGAAGTGGGGTGGGGGCATTCAGCTTTGGATGACTTTATTGGGTAGTAAAATTTTTCATGTCTACTTTCTTTCAATCTCAGCCCAGCCTGCAGCTTTAATCAGCTAAAATACGGTAAGAAATCAATAGTTGGTTCAGGTTTTTTTTTTATATATGGTGGGGCTAATCTATGCAGTTTGAGCAAGGCTCAAATCAATGTCAGAATTTCAATGTGAATACATACACAATAGAAGAACGCTCCTTTTCAACAGCAAGAAAGGCCACACTGCTGTGGGTTAGTTGAATGCACCGACTCCTTTTTTCACATGCAAAATTACATAGAGAGCAACAGACGTGGCTGGTCGCTTTGACTGCTACACACACTGTGGTGGTTTTCAGATTCTATTGACCTGTTGTTGATCTCTCACTCATATGTCTCAATAAAACTTCTTTCATTGCAGCATCTTGAAAGTCCAATATAATACCCTGACACATAAGGCTACATTTTAGGACAAGGAATAGAGCTTTAATAAGACATCCAGATTTAACTGCTATCACAGGTACTTGTTACAGGTAAAAATGTAGAAATATGAATTCACTGCATTTTAGGCAAAATTCTTAGCAACCTGTCAGGTTAGGAAACAAGACTGTCTGTAGCCATGCTATTGCTGTTTTGTTGTGTGACAGTTGTTCAGCATATCAGCATATTAATATTTGCTAATTAACACAAAAAATATATACAGCTGAGGCTGCTCGTTAGGATAAGTCAGGGGATCACTAAAGTCATTAGGATACATCATCTGGCCTGAAGTGGTTGTTGTGGCAAAATGCCAACACCACCTTGAGATCAGAATCAGTTGAAACAGTCTATTGAACTCACTGCAAGTCAGGAGCAGGGTGACTGGATGTGGTCTTGAGGGGAGGAGATCCCGAACATTGCAGGGCTTGTGGTGGCAGAGGACCAGTCTTCACCAGACTCTTGGCTTAAGTGGTGACTTTCTCTGGGTGGAATGACTTCCACTACCTTTATTTTAGCACTGAGGATGCAACTTTTGGATGTTAAAGGGCTGCTAAGAACCCAACATTTAGGGTAATATTTCATTCATCAGTTTCATTATCTCTCTTATAATCTCTCATTATGTCTCTTATCTCACAAAACGCCTAATATGCTGTGAGTGTGTAATAACTACATCTAGTCTTTACAGATGCAAAATATGCCATTACAAAGCTGAGGATGAGACAACACAGCTGCAGTATGTGATTGGATAGGCTGCTGTACATACAAGTATATGTAAATACTGACAAACACATTCATATAAACCTAGAAACACAGCAATTCTGGACCATACATACACCAAGCAACTGTGGATTAATCGCTTTGAACTCAGATACTTCTGCACATCTTAAATCACATTCATCATATCAGCATAATTAAAAAATGATGCTGTAACATTCAACACCCACTAAATTAGACACTGTAGATTTGCACATTTGGCCACAAATATTCAGGAAACACCAGAGGTGACAAATCAAACTGGAGATGCTGACATTTGAAATCTACAGCAGCAGCAGCGTGGGGGTGGAGGACCAGAAAACAGTGCCAAGAGCATGAGTTCTTTCAAAATGTCCAACCTTGAGACATCCATCTCTGTCACTAATGGATGTAAAACATTTCCTGACAGCTGGGAGAGATATTTTCCTTTACATATACTAAAATCTTTGCTGCAGATTTTCAGAAATTCAACACAGCAACTTTATTATTAATCTCAATCACATTTGGGTCTTGAAACTAAACAGAAACTTAATAAAATTCCTCTCAACTAACTTGAAAACTGTATGCTACTTTGTATTCCACACCCATCAAAGATGTATGGTTCATTGATGCTAATGTTTTGTTCTAACCTGCTAAAGATGGATGGATGGTCATGCTGAAGCATAGTGAGGATGAATGGATAGTTTTTCTGCGGTGCAGAGAAAAGGGATGGATAGTCAGACTGTGCCACAGCATCAAGAAGAGGGCTGAGGATGGATGACTCACCTCCTCTGTCTTTGTGGACTTTAGGACAGACAGGACAAATAAATTTGAATAGCTTCCAAAAAAACTGCCACCTATCACCTCTGGACACACAGGCAAGAGATGACGACTATTTTAAACCAAAGCTTGTAACCTGTAGCCATGTGTAGTCTTTTTAGCACTCTGTTGCCAGTCAGCTGCTCAAAAATGACATTCTGTCCTTTGTTTTTGTATCTGCTCATTACCGGGGTGTACAAAAAAAGACAAAGAAAGCAAAGTCAGCGAGGTATTCTTACTGTAAAGAAAGTACAATGTAAGATGACGCATAGCTACCTGGATCATGATGAATTTTCAAGGTGAACTCCTATAAACTAACTTCAGATATGTCATGAATACATAAATGCTGAAACAATTATGATTATAGATTAAAATATGTTTATGTAGAAATCATCAATATTTCAGTGCAGTGGCCCTGAAGGTAAAAACACAATTTACAAAACACAGCAAAATTTTATACAACACATTTTAAGATTATGGGTAGGGTGAGACAACACTTCTGATTTGTTTTTTTGACAAAACCAGATTAGCTGGAGTGCCACAGAACACCGGTCCTTTCTGCCCACAGACCCTTCAGCGAAAAAGAAGAATGGCTTCCTGAGAGGAGCAGCAGCAGGTTGGGCAGGAAGGGACTGTGACAGCCGAAAAGGTTGGTGTGTTTACTGGGAAAACTATAGCAGCTGTCATGTACCGTCAAGGCTTTCGTCATAAAGTGAAGCAGTTATAGCAGCAATGCTGAGTTAAGAGTGTTGATCTAGTCTAGCACCAACCCATCTTAAAACACCTATTGAATGAACTCTGAACTGTCTTGGGCTCTGTCCAGTCACAAAGTGTTGTCCCACCCTTTCCTCTGTTGTGTTTTCTAAAATGTCTTTGCATTTTGTGAAATGTTTTCTCAAATGTTGCTTAGTTTTGACCCTCAGGCCCACCATAAAAATAAAAAAAAGAATAGATAAAATGGGTTATAAAATATAGTCAAATTTGTACACCTTAAGGTAAAGTTCAAGATTGTGGGAAATACTCTTATTTGCCTTCTTGCTGAGAATCAGATGAAAGGATTGACTCCAGTCTCTCTTTTGAAAAACTGTATTCACTAGTGTATTCAACACTTCCATCCACTTTGTGAAAGCAAGCAAAGCATTGCTTTTACTGCCTCTGCAATGCTCTTGGAAAAGTCAACCCAGGAAGCAAATTATACGCAAATGTGACCTTTGTGAAAAGGATAGTGTTAAATGAGGCATACCCTGGATTAACCATGGCATTAGCACACAATAATAATAGAATAACTTTACTGAAAACAAACAAAGAAAAACCTGATATGCTTCATGTGTCTGTAAAATATAGTAGTTTGAGGAAGTGGTTGGTAGTGTTGTTATGCACAATTTGTAGTTATGTGCCTGAAATATGGAAAACCACCAGTATGGTCTTTAAGTAAGTGTGTGCATTATGCACTCCCTTTCAGTCCGGGGTAAGATCAGAGAGATGTTTTAATGATTTATGGCAAGATGTTCATGCATTTGCATTGAGTGACTGTTAATGGTGATGCAGGGAGGCAGGATATGTACTTTATACTGTACAGCATGAGTTCCAGGCTGATAAACGCTGAAAAGAATCCTTAGTAATATGAAAGCTGCCATCGGCCAATGTGTGGATCGAGTTGACATCTCTCAAGTGGCACCAACTTACTACAGCTGCCTTTTAGCCGCCTTTAATAATCCACAACTTTCATTTTCCCACTTAAGCTGTTATAAAAAGCCAGGTAGCAGCGGCATAAAAACGAGTCCCACTGTGTCAAGCCGGTCATGGCATGCTCGACGGCAGGCATCTCACCGATCCATAAAGCCTGCAAAGGCTCCTGTTCAATTTGGTGATACAGCACCTCTGGGGGGTGGGGGTGTTTGGGTAGGTGGTGGCGGCACGCAGTGCAGGTGAATTTGAAAGGATTAGAGTATTACAAGCTTGGGGGATGGAGTCAACTGAAGAAATAAATGTCTTATATGTGTTTTTAAAGAGCAAATCTAGGATAACAATTTTCTCTGTAGTGTTTATGATCTCGGAGGTGCTTACATGGCCTATGTGGTTCATAGCAACTAAATTACAATGTGTTTGTTGTGAGTACAGGAGCACAAGGCTGATACGCCTCCGCCGGTAGTCATTTGTATAATATGTGCAGGGAGCTGCCTCACTGGGTACGAGCTATTGGGGGGAAAGTGCCAAATCATTAAGTTATTTAATAGTTCATTGAGTCTCTACAGTTGGCTGGTAATTAAACAACATTCGATCAATGTGAGAGGGGAGAGACACTGGATGATATTAAGTAGATGAGATGGTCTTAACCCCTGAAAGCCGCTACGATATACTGATTGGCAATTAATGTTCTCACCAGCTGCCACTGATGAAACCTACTGAAATGACTTTGAAAGCTAAAACTTTCTAATGACACTGACACAGGAGCTCTCTGCATCTCTGGTGCATGGATGGTTGCATGTGTGCATGTTTCAACATTAACGTCATCATTTTGAATCAGTGGTTCAGTCAAATATACGTCACTGATTGGTTCCTTATTCTTCTACATTTTTTACAGAATGTCACTCCATGACTCCAGATCCACCTCATTACAAGTCATTACAGCTTCTTCTATTTTTAACATCCAGATTTTGCCCTTGTATCTACAAACTTAAAACTCTCTTGTTGGAGCTTCTTGAATCCTATCGGGGTCTGTGGGTTCTGAAGCAAACCTGTATAAAATACCAATTGCTAAGAATTCGTGGCTCTGATTTTAAAACATTGGTTTACACTGTTCACAATAAACAAGGTTGTCAGCATGAATGAGAGCACAACCAGGGGGTAAACATGAGAGTTGTGCATCCATTCTGACAAACTCATTTGCAGTTGACTCAGGAGCTGTTATATTACCAAGAAGAGTTAACATATTCCACAAAGTTCAAGCAATTTCAGAGTTTAGAGTTCATAGTTATTTTATGTGCATGTCAGTGTAAAACAACCATTGTGTACTGCTGCACTGATTGGCCTTCACATTAATGAGCATAACACCGAACCTATGTAAATCGCTGATCAAAATTAGAATATGACAACATAACACTTAAATATGTCATAAAAGTTTGGTAAATTTGGTATGTAGTCACTTTAGTATGAGCAATGATGAGCTGACACAATGTGTACAATGTGTTCTACATGTGTAGAAAGGCAACACTTCACTTCCAGTCGCCTTGTTTAACATTCATACACAGTATTAACGCATTTGTCAATGTTAATAACTACTCCTACAAGAAAAAAAATAGTATATTTGTATGAACAAATAGGAATTAACTTTACTGTGCCAGATGATTTGTTACACAGAGCCATCTATGAACGCATGATTTGAAACTGTTTCAAATCATCATCTTTCAACGCCTACACTGTTAATTCTGCATAACTTTAAGCCCTAATATCATTTGAACGGGTGACTTATATAGAAATTCAGCCTCAGTACACTTGACCAGGAAAATTAGCTATAGAGACCAAAACAGTTTTTTGTACCAGACTGTAAACATGTTTATTTCTGCTTTGAAGATGGACATTTTAATATGGGGACTTATGGAGACTAATCCGTTCTGTACCCAGACTCAAGTGACCGAACTACAGTTTTTGGCTTTGCATTCTGCATTAGCTTCATTAGCTTTCACAGCCAAAGAGGTTGCCACTTGTTGTTGGCACACACCTAGCATGAAAACAGAGCAGTAGCTTATGCTGTAGTTGCTGTAAGGTCCTGACAGGACACAGTGGTCTGGGCACAAGCACGTCTCTTGAAGCCTGGCGAGATGAACTCGTAAGGTTAGATATGAATGACAATACATTAAAACATAGTTGTAATAATACAAAATATTGTATTATTCATATAAGCAGATGTGTGCATATAGAAATGCTTCAGAATGTCCCTTTCTGCATGCAACTATATTGTGTTAGAAACCATTTATCAAATGTTTTTTTTAACTTGCTGCAAAGTAAATTCAATACATTTTAGTGTTAATAGCATTTTAGTGAACAGGATCAATATAACTGTAATCAGACCAGGCATAGCTTTAATATAACTTCAATTCTAATTATTTAGAAGCAGTGCTCTGACAAATGAATTCCAAAAACACAGAGCCTTGTAACACAACACAGCAAATCTGACTGTAAATCTGAGTCTCGCTATGAGGGTGAGAACTCGGAGGCGCTGAAAGAAAGCAAGGATTCTGAGCACATGGCTCAATCCTCAGCAGGGCAGCTGGTGTATTGATCATAAACAGGACAGTCCCATGAAAACAGCTGAAAGGTCAAGACGGCGGGATGCTGTCTGCAAAATATGAAAATCTCCAACTTATCTGTGATTATAATCACAGTATGCCACCTCATCTGTTGCCTGCAGGCAATTAGCATCTGGATGGGAATATGTCAGATGGAACAAATTAATTTCAGAATGGAACATGATATATAGTGAAATAGTGCAGTTGACTGACAGAGAAAATTGTGCATCAAGTTCAGCCCATGCATGTAAAGATACGGGAACATCAGCATTATTGATCATAAACCCCCTCCTAAATTGACCCGTAATGTTTAATTTGAGCTGATTCTCTGAAGACGCTTGCATCAGTATTTACAATCATCCCCTTAATTTCTTCCAGAGTCTCAAAATGCTTACACGCACACGCAATGTTCAGGATTAGTTGCATCAAAGT
The DNA here is from genome assembly GCF_000972845.2 of Larimichthys crocea. Classification (NCBI taxonomy): domain Eukaryota; kingdom Metazoa; phylum Chordata; class Actinopteri; family Sciaenidae; genus Larimichthys; species Larimichthys crocea. The sequence continues at coordinate 1,216,837 of NC_040025.1, forward strand.
GCATAAGTAGAGTTGCTTAATTCTATTATTCTCTCGTGGCTGTTTCTCAACAGGAGCAAGTGATACAGTGAACAAAAACGACAGGAAAGCTTTTGGCTTCTTGCAATTTCTCTTCCTCACTCTCTCTAAAATATTAACATCAGTACCAGCTTTGATCTCATTTAACCCCCTCAAGTTGAAACTGGGGTCAGCTTTGTACTTTAAAAAATGCATGACCTGTACCTGACCTGTGGATTTTAAAATGTTAGATATACAATAACTGTGCATTGAAACATGCTTAAAGATCAATCTGCTTCCCTAAACTGTCTGCTTAAGTAATGAAAAAGAGGACAAAAAACATATAAAAGAGGTTCAGAACTGTAAAAACTACTCTAAGTCAAATCCAAAAATTAGCTTCAGTCTCGCTGTCACTTCTGCCTCTTTGATCTTCTCTCGCCTGGTTGAAAGAGATCTCAGACAAAGAGAAAGAGTCATCTTCCATCAGCTGAACGAAAACAAGTCTCAGATGGCGGGCAGTGAATCTAGCAGGAGCTCTCTCAGTCTGCCCTATTCTTCCCCACTCCTCGTATTGTTAGCTGGACTCCTGACCTGCCTGTCCTGCCATTCAGAGCCACTGAGCTGAGAGAAGGTAATCAAAGTTCTCTGTGGACGCAAGGAGAGGGACATCGGGGGCGATGAGGAAAGGGGGCCGTGCCCCGGAGATAGATGGGAAAAAGCAGATCTGAGCTGTCCTGAAGTCAATCTGTGTTCACTCAGAGGGAGAGAATGGTGTGATGTGGTGGTGGGGCAGAGAGTCGGGTAGAGAGTGGGGGAACATAATCATTCAGAGAAGAGGATATCGCCTTAGGCCACCCCACCTCTTCTACTGCTGCTGAACTCTCTTAATAAACATTTAACATTCACAGGGAGAAAAATCAATAGCCAGGAGGTGACTTCCCTCTGTTCCCATAAGTTGCTGCTAGCTGCTTAGAACATGTCTGACAGTCAGCAGTATGTTAGATTGACAAAGGAATGCAGATTCTCAAGATCATACATAGTGCAAATTTATTATAATGTATTCACACCTCACTGCCTTCTGTGTGCTAAAGGAAGAAATCTGTATGTTGTACTGTCTATTTAGACTCAGATCAGACAGGCATTTAGAAAAGTCTGTGTGTAAAGCACCACATTCAACTAGACAGGGTTTATTCCTTAACTTTTAGTGCTGTTCCAGTAATGATGGAGCTTGAGGATAACATTAGCACATCAAATGACATGACATGGTTAAAGACCTGTGAAGTAAGAGGGATTGGTTCTGCAAATTTGTTACCCCATACTGTGTTAAATTTTAATATTCTCAATGTCACTATTTGTGACAATGGCCAGCACGGGGCAGTTCCATTGGCTTGTACAAAAAAGTCGTACAAAAAATGTATGTTTATGGGGAAATGACCCAAATTCTACCGAGATTCGGTACCTCCCACATTCATTACCCAGTTCCCCATGACTTTGCGGTCTCGCGGTTTTCAAGTCTTCACTTCCATGCTCTCATCCAGTTATAGTCACTTCTGGCTCTGGCATTATTGACGATGGCATCTTGATTTTGCAAAGTACTGCCAAGTCTTTTAGATAATGTTAAATACCCTATGACCACCATTTTGAGTAATTTCAGCCTAGGGGTCAGTAGCACAGGTTTCAAACTTTCAGTATTGATGACTAAAGAATGATAATTTCAGCACCATCTCATCTGACTGAGTTTGTGTAACTACAGTGTGTTGATTGTACACATGAGGATATAAAACGGTCTATTTTTGTATGTATGATGCATACTGGGGCTTTGCACTTGTGAAGTGGGAAAAAAACGTGGCATTCTTATCAAGTGCATCTATCTATCTATCTATCTATCTATCTATCTATCTATCTATCTATCTATCTATCTATCTATCTATCTATCTATCTATCTATCTATCTATCTACATGTTTTATTTCACATTCATTAGCAGTGGTCACTTCTCAAACCTCCAGTAAAAGTAAAAACATGATGTCATCCATAGCAACAGGCTCCACTTATTTTTAATAACTTATTTTTCAGTCAGCATTGTGTATAGTCAAATACACCCTCTGATCATTCAGTAGTTGTCTGAGAGCTGTTTTTTTTCTCCTTCAATGACAACTGCATGACTTAGTTGTCTAATTTTCATTAGCGACTGGAGTAAGGAATGAAGATTGCATAATTATGTAGTCATCTCACCCATCTGCGGGACAGTATTTATCTTAAAATCTGCACCTCTTCTGTGGCTAATGTTAATTTCATAATGATCCACACTCCCTGAAGACAAGAGGCAGAAGTTAAGTGTTAATGTGAAATTGCTACTGGCCCATTTTTGGATGAGCTAAATATGCAAGTGTAGTCTTACATGTCATTTTTTAGAACAGGGAGTTTATTCTTTGCTGGATGGGCTGCTTAAAAAAAAGGGGGGGCATATCAATGGTACAAGTTAAACCGTATCTTTTTGAAGCAGTGGTTATTCACCCTGTAGGTTATTATCTCCGCAGGTGTGTCTTCAGTCAAAGTCTGAGCCATCATTTCTGTGAATTATCTTAACAGTTGCAGATGAACCCTGTCTGGTTTCCGTCTGTCTGGACTCTGCTGGATTCAGCCTCTCTGTTTGATTAGCGGTAATGGAAAACAGTGTGAAAAAATGTTAATCATCATTCATAACATCATCATTTATCATCATGTTTTTTTTTTGTTGTTGTTAAACTGACCAGCCACTGTGGAACTTGAGTCAAGATGTGCATGATGTGTTTAAATGCCACAGTTTCTCATTTTCAAACCATGATCATGACTCTGATACTACTGTATGTGTGCACACACTCATTTTAAACACAGACTGCACATTATCAGTTCATCTGAGACCCTTCTATTTTGTTGAATCACACCTTGTATGTTCAACCACTAGATATTTCACTGATTCATACATTATGTGTTCCATACATCCATTTATTTGTAACAACAAACGCCTCGTTTTTTTTTCTCCAGAAGCTTTAGACACATTTTAAACCGAGGATGCGGCAGCTGTTAAGATGTGTTCAGAGCTTCTAATACCAGGCACCCACACACACAAATACACTGTTTTATTTCTGCTTAATTAAATGGAAGTCAATATTTTGACTGTATGTAAGACGGTAACTACAAAAGTAACAACAGCTTTATTGTCATGTATATCACTCTTTTATTTAGCTCTCTTTGTGTGTGTTTGTACATTTCTGTATGTGTGAAAATACCAGAAAGATAGAATACCACAGCTCAACAGTGCAAGTAGTGTGTGATAAAGCTATTCTATCAGCCAGCAAGTCGGCGGTTACTGCATCCGTTCCGCATCCGTGATCTCTCTCCTTAAACTCAGCAAAGAAGCTCTTGGAGGAGCCCATTTGCAAGGAATTGAATCACTCTTTGGAACACAGAGTGGCTTGGTCCCGACAAAAAAAAAAACACCACCACCACCACAGTGAAAAGTTGTTTCACTTTAGTTGAGAACTTGGGCATGTAGTATCTCATTGTATCATATACAGGTAGTGTATACGATAAGAGGCCGCCACAGAGACAGAAGAAGTGAGCTCATGCATGTTTAATCAACATTTCCAAACATGCAGTCAAAACAAGCATTCATATTCCTCGAGTCGATATTCAGTGTGGCTGTGTGGAGGCTGATCTATGTTTAGCCATGCAAATGTGGGGATTAAAACTTCAGGCTAGGCTGGAGAGCAGAGAAGCGCTCGCTGCTAAATTAGTCATTCTGAGAGAAATGCCTTCACAGGCACGTGTGTGCATGTACACTCACAAATGTGCTCTAACTAAGACCCAATTTTGTGTTCTGTGGCAGACTGTAATGTAAAATCCCTTCAACAAAGTGTCTGATGTCAAGTATAAACAGCGAGTCTACTGACTTGCCATGTTTCGATGACAGACCACCCAGCATGGTGAGTGATAGCCTCAGGATCTGACAAACATCCCCAGAGTCATCGCCCATCCACATCAGCATCAATCAACCAGAGGCAAAAAATTTGCCTGAAAAAAGTCCATTTGGTTCCTTTCATTGATGTGTTTCCCTCAAAGGTGAGTCATTTGTTCCACACCCAGACACTCTCTAATTGGATTGTAAATCTTTGCTGACGATTAATCATACGACCTGCTTCAGAGGTGCTAATGAGGAGCTATTTTAGCTGGATGACATCACCACAAATCACCTCTGGCGACTCTGGGCTCCGGGTTTTAACCTGTTTTGGAGTGTCTGTTCTTCTTGCAAGAGGAATTAAATTGTCATTTTTATGCTTTCCCGGGGCCTCTTCTGGTTTTCAAGTTTGTTGAACGGATGGTAAAAACTAACTTCAGAGTCTTTGCAAGGCTCTCTCTCTCTTTCTCTCTGGCGTCTCTCATCCTTTGGCATCTCACAGCTCCTCTAAGTGACAGACATTGAGTTAGTCTGTCACCCAAAAATGTTTTGCCATTTTCAGACTTAATGTTTTATTGGTGGCGCTAAGGATGACTGTGTTTTTTACAGCATGCCATTTGACCATAAGCACTGTGTAATTTTCTAGTGCTTCTTGTACTGTCCTTTTAGCTCCATGTCAGGACTATACAGTACATGTCTTTTTCATCTAAATTGGAGGATTAAGTTCTAAACACAGATTTTAGAAGTAACATGATGTCATGATGCAGTAATAACAACTGTGTTAAGGTAACTTAATGTCTTGTCCTTCATCACTTCATGGGAAGACTTTTTTTACCATTTTGACCCTATGAGCTTTACTAAGGCAGATTTGTTGGTAGTTTTAGCTCTTAGAGTGTTAACCCAATGACCTTCAGAACCACCTCTGCATCAGTCGTGTTGTGAAATCTGTTAGTAGTAAGATGGAGGAGAGGTGCAGCCTTGAAGCTAATGTAACCTTGTGCAGCTCTCACCCTCGCAGAACAGCTGGTTACCGATGCCCTACTCTGTTTTTTATTGCTAGTGAAGTAGAAAATGTGATTTCAGGTTCACATCCACAGACAGAAAAGGCTTACACATATAGACAGACAACCAGTCACACTTACGGCCAATTTTTGAGTCTGTCATGGACTTTGAGGCTAGAATAACAATGTTAGAAAAGTGCTGTCACAGGGTGAAAAAACAAAGAGCGTATGAAAGTAGTCCTTAAACAACTTTGCCATCGCCATTAGCAGTGCACAGCTTATTTGATTGACTTCTCTGTGGGCGATGTTGCACAAAGAAGGACAAAGAGCTGTTTAAAGGATTCTGTGGATTTACCAACTGAGGCTCGATTTGGCAAAACCTAACGCTTATTTTTTCTGTGCAGGGGTGCGGTCAAGCGTCTAACAATGCAGTGGCCCACACCACGTCTACAAGTGCAAACCAGATTGGCAAGGAATTATTCCCCACTGCAACAACTCACAGCTGCTAGACACAGACTGTCGGTCTTTTGACTTCTTACTGGAGAGCAAACCCATTTTTCCTGCTGCTAACCCAATTCTTGGGCCTGGATTGTATGTAGTTTGAAAACCTACCAGACAGAAACACTCTGGGACCTGCTGGATGATGCTCTGTTAGAGTGCAACAATCACAACAGGATATGGGATGAGGCTCGCAGTATGGCCAATTTCATCCTCTATTATCCGCTATCTACAGCTATTACTTCAGGTGAGGGCATGGTGAAGGCATTGACAGTCTAACGTCACCTGTGGTTACAGCTTACTAAACTGGCTGAGGCACATTTATTTATCAAGTTGTTGTTGTCAACTGTTTGGGTTGATCAAGCTTTCTTTGAAGGGAATCCTGATCAGCTGTGATCAGAGGAAGAAGTGTAAGCAGTGGGTCAAGAGATTTTCATGTGTAGCCCAAACCGACTGGTGGTTAGAGTAGCTTTTGTTCCTTTGCAATGAAGACTACTTTAAGACACAAGGCAGGAAAAGTCTTTAACATACTCTTTTACTGGATAGAGACCACCAATCACCTCCATCATGACTGTAGAGAAACATAAACTTGGAGCAGGATAGTTTGGTAGTCTTGTCCGCCGTGCCCTCGCTGTCTCATCTGCCAGTCAGAAGTGGCCTGGTCCCTCCCCTCCACTCCACAACAGACAACCAAATGAGCTAATCAACACTGACTGCGCTGTCTGGGCTTGGTGGTGGCAGAGTCTTTGACGGGTTCAGGTCTACAGGAGGGATTAATCTCACCGTACTAAAGTATCTCCCTGGCAGCTGTTGGCATCAGCCGTCCACCCCATTGATCGGGCCCGTCTGTGAATAATTCTATTTAATGTATGAGGAGCAAGAGGGGGGCTCCAGGCCTGTCACACTCAGGTCGGACCCATCCAACTGGCCTTATGCTAATGCGGCCTGCCAGGCCACCCCTAGGAAAGAGCCTGGCTTTAGGGAGCACAGAGGAGGACTCATTCTGCCCATGTCGATTCGTCAAACAGGAGAACTGTATCTCCAGGTGATCCCAAAAACAGCCAGACAGCAGGAGGGAGAAAGCGAGGGCGAAAACGACAACCCGTAGACAGAAAGAGAGAGGACTCGAGAGCATGAGAGAGATGCCTCTGATCAGAAGATAGGTTGTTAAATGGAAAAACACTAACTGGCTGCTTAGGGAAATTAACATTTATTGTCTCATCGATTGAATCAGCTGAGTGTGTGTGTGTGCATGTGTGTAAGGAACTGTCTCTATCCGTTTCTTTTTTTTTTGTCTCTACGTCAGACACCACTGATAGCATTGTGAGGAAACATGGGGAACTAGTGTCTCCAACACCTTGTTCCAGCATTTCTAAATTACAGGAATATAGATCGTTGTTAGAATTCCACATCAAAACAAGTAAAACAAAGTGAATGCATCATTCATAAAGAACAAGAAATATTGACTTGAGGCAGTCCACTGGAAAACCACTCCATCTCTTTTACATTATATTGTCACATGAAACTGAAGCTCAGAATGAAAGTCAAGTTTAATTCATAACTTGACTTGCTAGTTTTGACAATGAGCGTTTTTTCTAGAACATTTGTACTGTAATGGATTGTATGTAACATTAAAGTGAATTATAAAACACTATAATTCTTCTTTATTACAACTTTATTGTTTGGCTTATTGTCATATTGTCTAACTCCTGGAGTTTTCTTGCCCCTTCATACTTCTTTTAGGCAATGTTGCCCTCTTCCCAGATCTTTATTTACTTTGGTAAATAAAATGTCATTATTATAGATATATGTGATGCAAGTTGTAACAAACTGCAATTACTTGATTCAGATAATTTCAGATATTAACAATCAAACCAAATTTGATATTGGTTATAGCTCATCTGTTATTCTTAAACACTTAAAATATAACACATTAGCAATGGTGTTCTGACAGCTTTAGGATATGAGAATACATTAGGACATTAACAAGTCGGAAAGACCAAACAGCATCCTTTGAGCAGTGCCTTGAGCTAAATGAGCAAAACATGCTAACGATTCATAATTAGCACTAAATACAATGTACAGTTGAGGTTGATCGGGAAAGTCACTATCTTTGTTGTTATTTAAGTAATAATTCACATTACTGCAAAGAAACAATGGCATCAGATGAAAAGTCAATATGTCGAGAAGTCAGAAGGATTTATCCTCGTTCAGATCGTGAACATGCAAAAAATAAATGGCAAGTTCCTTGAGACATTTCGGTCAGGATCAAAATAGTGAAACAAACTGTTGCAAAGAGAAATACAGTAAGAGACTAATGAACATTAAACAAATATGACAATTGCCACTACAACTGATATCGATGGCTTTTCCATTTGAGCTGGTGGAATCCAGTTGTAACTCGAGGGCGAATGTTAAACAGGATTCTCCACCCAGCTTGCAAAACCATTTTGAAGCGAATACTAAACAAACAGGGGCTGTGCTCCCAAAGCTTTAATCAGTGCTATTATTAATGGTTGACTGCTCCAGATAGGAAGAAAAGCCGGCTGAGAAGACATTTCACACCTTAATCAGGTAGAAAAATAGCTATTGCAGCACTTATGGGTCTCCCTACAAATATGCCACAGCTCATTTCAGAGCTTTTTATCCAGACGGGCCATGGTGCCAGACCTATTTTCGTCAGTTAATAAGCCAATAGAGCACTGAAGCCAATGACTATAGATCATAATGCCAATAATAATATTGACAGTAACATAATGTGATAGTATATTATTAGATGTTTTGTGCAATTATCTTTTTAAACACCAACAAAAGCTCTAGTGCCAGTGGATTTAGATTCTGTATCACATTTAAACCCATGATGAGGTAATCCCACATTAAAACACCATCACAAATGCTGTCAAACAGTACAATTTCAACTATAGTCATGTTACACATTATATGTTGTGAACAATGCAGGCGTAGAAGCACAGCAGCTTATACCTTTGAGTATTATTGAATAATATGATTATTATCCTCAAATGTTTTATACACCACACTAGTACATACATACACATATGTAAAATTGGGAATATGAAGACAATTGTAATTGTTTCAATTGAATAATTATCAATTGAAATGTCAAAATGAGCCATGGCTATTGTGGAGACCCCTGGGATTTTGCTTTGTGGGCTGGGTTTGGTGTTTGGGGCACCTGGGCCCGGTGCCCTGAGATTATAAAAGCCCACGATTGATTCATTCTCTCTCTCTCTCTCTCTCTCTCTCTCTCTCTCTCTCTCTCCAGCAGACGTCTGTGGAGTGGACGTCTGCTGGACGTCTTTTAGTTAAATGCACTTGACAGCACACATTCACAACATTTTACACCCATGCACATCCTACACCACTGATAATAGTGACGTCCACATCCCATTTGTAACATTTGTTCTATTTTCTGTTGCTTTATGTTAAATAAATAAATATGTAAACCTCCTAAAAACCATTGTCATGGCCCAAAGAGCCAGGTTGTGACACTATCATAAGCACTACTAGAGGACTCATGTTTAAACCAGGATTCATTAAAAGCCAACTGTAGATGGGGGAATCAGGTGAATAAGCGATAGCCCAGGTTTTTGTAGTCAGCATTTCTGCTGGTTCAGCTGGCCCCACATTTTAGTACTACATAGTTCACTGTCTTCTCACATATATAATGTGCTCCAAAAGAACTCTCCAATTTCCTTTACACAGACTTTACAATAATGGTTTCTCAAAAAAATGACCGTAATTAGCAAAGTTTTATTTAGATAATAATAACATTGTAAAAGGCCCATATGCATTTGAACTGTATATATATCTAGTTTCATTATCTTGTGACCAACTAACTCCAACACAAATGATTATCTGTGATATATTATTGACTATGTAGCTTGCATTGCTTTTTTCTCTTCTGGGCATCATGTTTTCTTCATGCTGAGAAGAAAGAAACTTTTTTAGATATCTTCATAACATTACAGATGTTGTATTAACAAAGTTTTATTTTGTCCTTGGTGTCCTGTATTTATTAACTTCCTTATAAACTATATTGTGATGAATATGTCCCTTTTCACTGACTGACTCTGTTGGTGTTGGACGAACAGGCCCTTGAGCCTGGTCACGTCACGCTCTCCTCAGTACACGTCTCATTTGTTCTTACTAATGTATCTAATTTAGTAAGTTGATTAATTATTGATTAAAATGCTAACTAAGCATAGCAACTTTAAAATTAGCATGTCATTTGATTTGAAAAACGCATACAGAACCCAGCTTGAATTCATATTGAAATCTTTTATTTTGTGCTGTTTGCCCTGATCAGTGCCCTCCCCGGGACTCATTCCAAGAAATTCCCTAGATCACAAGCCCAAGTTGTTTTACATTTTATTAATAGCAACATCAGAGTACTAAATGTACAGAGGACGAATCCAATGAGAATCGCATTTACAGTGCTTGCAAATACAGAGCTTAGTAGTACAAGAGTAACCAAATCAAAGTCACCTGGAAATCGAAACGTTTACCAATAACTACAAAAGGAAGAGATGTGGTTCATAAGACACAAAATAAAAGTTATACAACATTTAGCCGTCACAGAGACAGACTGGAGTCCCTTTTTGTGGAGGTGTGTTGTGTGTGTATGTGTGTTTGTATATACTATAGTCTTATACAAAAGTTAACAGAGGTACTCATTGATATATTAAACACAAATATAAAAAGTTTAAGAGTCACAAAGTACAAACTCTTCATTTTTATGGCGACAACACAACTCGAGTCAAGTTCCTTCATGGTGGATATGGACTGTGATTGTAAGTCAGTTTCGATGAACAAACCACTGTGTGCCCACATGTGAAACCCTTCCCTCGCCCTCCCAGAACCCCCCCCCCCCCCACCCCCGCCCCCCCAAAGAAAAAAAAAACACATACAACTTCCTCACCCCTCAAAATAAAAACTGTACGTGTGATATTTGTTTTTGTTTTTTGGACACCCCACTCTGTTTTTGATCAAGTCTCAGTGAACAAGCTACTATGAATCTATATTTCCTTGTCATGTCATTTTTCCAGACTTACACTTTGTTCTGAAGGCATTTTACAGCATGTGAGGCCCTCTATGCAAATCAATGGCAGATATGGGTCACACAGCTAGTCTCTATCTAGCAGAGGGTTTATGGGAATTTTGAGATGTTGCAAAGTAAGTGTTGTTTTTCTCTTTTCAAGTCGTTGACTGTATTGATAAGCACTGACAGTGACAGTGCCTTAGCTCTTGTACATTAAAAAAGGTAAAAACATGACCCGAGAGGAGAGTCAGAGCCCTCCGCTTTAGATACAGTAAGCGCACAGTACGTGATTTTGTCAAATGATGAGGAGAAACGAAGTGAGGAGCTACAGTTTTCTGACAGCTAAAAAAAAATAAATGGATTCAGTTTACATGTCAGTCTTCTCCCTACTGAGTCTCACCTTGCTGTTTGAGCGACCTGCCATTGACTTTTTCTCAAAATTTAAATCACCACCAGCTGTGAAACATGTTTCCATACTAATTAGACACCCAAAGGCTGTGATTAAACAGAGTTGATACATTGATTCCTCTCTTCTTGTGCTGCCAATGATATGGGAAAAACAAACCTTGGCTTTGTGGATTTTCAGTCAACATTCAATTCAAACAGCATATATGTCAATAAGTTCCACTCTGTATGTCTGACATACAAACGGGAATCACAGTCCCTGCAAATGAGTGTGCGGGACATCCTTCATCTTGACAGGAATACTTGCTTGATTGATAGCTTGTTTGTGCTGAAGGGAGGTTTGTAGAGACACTGGAGCCGCAACATATTCATTCATTGTGAAAAAGGTATGTTAAGTCTTTGGTGTTTGTTTAAGACCTCCTCCCTGTTCCCTCTGGCTTTGCCTAACCCTGCACTGCTCTCAGATATTTCCTGAATCCAGTCGGACCAACGAGGTGGAATCATTTTCCTCCCTCTTAGCTATGATACACCACACTCATCAGCTGTCCTGAAATATAAACGGAAAACTTTGCCTTTTTTAATATATATATATGCTGCAAGTTACATTTTTCTGTCTTAATGTCCTTCAGGAATACAAGGCAAATTGCTTTTAGCTGGCAGCGTGGTTTTAATGAGGGATGCTGACAATGCAAACAAGCCTTTCAATGCAAATTGAATTAAAAGCCTATAAACCCTTTTCCCTACAGTATGAAACACAAAGAAATTCAAAATGTCGAAGTTTCGCTTACTTCAATAATCTAATTGTGTAGGTTTCAAAGAATGAGAGATTAGTCTCACCCAATCATCATTAGCTTGGTATAACATTTAAACAATTTTCAGAGGGGTCATATTTTAATACTTAACCGGGACAGTGTTAGTAGCACAGAAACTTTGCAACCACAAGTACCTTCTTTTGGTGAAATACTTTGCAGCAATTCAAAAAACAGGGGAACTACTTTATGATACTGTACTTCACCACAGCTCTCAAACAATCTTCAGTATGTACACTTAAAGGATAATTCAGGTTTAGTGCAACTTGAGTCTCATTTCCATATTTTTGGCTTTGTCATTGCTGTCAGTAATAATAACACTGTACTCAACCAAGTTCAATACTGAGATCTTGGAACTCAGTGACATTGATAAAAAAAGTCAGACAGGGTGAGAACAGTCAAAAGATCAGACAGGTTGTAAACAAACCCTCAGGTTATCCACAGTCTACAGACTTCAAAGATAACCATATTGTGACCTATTCGTCATTAGGATTTATGCTGTGGGCACCGTGGATATCTCAACCAACTTTCCAATCCATCGGTCTACACCAAAGTGGTGGACTGTCTGACTAACAGCTAGCATGGCTAAAAATAAGGCCCAAGTTAAAATAAACCAGAATTATTCTTAATTTTCATAAAAGAAAAAAAGTGAATGGCTTCCTGTGTGTAACTCTGTGTGGCATTTATTAACCGGGTCAATTTAGAATCAAAACAGTAGTTAACACTCTTTCCCAATTCTTTCTTTAGATGTCATTCCCAGGTTGTTTATCACACTCATAGATGCTAATATTAGTTAGGTTTTGCAATCATTACAGTAAAGTATGTGGCAAATTGTACATTTTCTGGGGTGGTCGTCGTAGGCTACTATGTACATACAATTACAAAATGAGAACTTGTGACAAATGAATGCAAACCAGTCTAGATCAAGTTGAGTTGGTTTCTTGGCCGCTACTGTTGGATTTACACTGTTGTTTTTTTATTCATATGATGAAACACTATATTTGAATTCATGTATAAATGATGTTGAAGAAGAGAGAGTTATTGGTTTCCCAGCCAACCATGAATACAGCAGAACCCAAGATATGATCACAACATGTCTTTGAACCACTCAGCACTGAGTACTACTTTGAGACGTTCCACCTGGAAATCACCCTCCAGACTCTGAACTATTGCAGCGTCTACTGAAGTATTATACTGGTTAGCTAAAGATATAATACAAGTACTGCTTGAAAGTGCAGGTAGGAAGCTTGGCACAAGGTTAGTTTTGTGTTTTAAAAGAAATACTGTAGTTACACATGTAAACAAAGACACTATCCCCGACCTAGCTGAAACCTTTCCAAAAACTGGAGAGGTCTTGAAAAATAGAACACACCTGTACACAAATAGAAGCAAATATATAGAAAATACATTTACACGTGTATAATATACAGTTTTTCATAACCATCTGACTATTAAGATAACACTCTTCATTCAAAAAAATATATGTTATGTCAAAGAAGCAACTCCGCAGCCTGACACACATGTGAGGCTGAATTGGTATGGGTCATTCATGAGAGCGGTTTTCATGTTGTGAATGGGCAAAAGCAGGAGTTTTGCACCACAGTGTTTTATCCCAGGCCCTTTCGGCACCTCCTGAATGGCTCACATTTACAGATACTGATCTCACTGGGACAACCTGTTTTTTTGAATTCTTTAAGGAAGTGAGTACAAACCTAAAAACCACCTAAGATCCACTGTCGACACGCAATAAAACCAACCTTTTAAATCTGTACATATTGCTGTCTGCAGCCAAAAATGTTTACAATTACAGAGTTGTATTTGTGCTTTGTACAAACCCACAGCACAATGAAAGGTAGATTCATAGGTGGCATCCTCAAAAGCTTTGTAGCACAATTTGTCTTTCAGAGTTTGAGGTTGATAATAAAATTATTGGTGCTAGAAAGCTCTCAGGAGAGCTATACTGTCCTTCCTCACCACGGGTTCCCTCACCTTGTCAGAAGAGATAGTTTAAACCAATGTGGCAGTGGCTGATTGGCTTGTCATAATCCCCTTACTTCAACAATACAGTGACAGAGTGTTTTAGGTTTTTAAAAGAACAAAATTAAAGCCCGGATCGAATCTCCACTTCCTTTGGCACAACTTAAAACAATCCATCTGTGCACAACTGCCAACTTCCTGTCTCTGATAGTTGAAATTCTGAAAATATTGTCATCAAGTATTGAGTGGATCTGGCTCTGGAGAGAGCTGACTAATTCTTATTATACATTTGATGAGGGAAGCCTTCCCTGCTTGCATCTTGCATTTAAAACACATGATGCGATCATTTCGATCCCGAGGGACACCACTTAGAAGCGCCTCATCCACGGCTTCGTCTTCATTCTTAGTTGAAAAACTGAGGATAATTTTGTTCCACCTTCAACAGATTGTTTCACGGTCTTCTTGACTTTCTCAATTTCAGGTTATAATTAATGAAAAGTGAGCCAATCTGGGAGTTGGGTGGGGATATTCATTTACTGTCTGTGGAGGGATTCATTTTCAATCTCTTACCTATTTATACAAATTATGACTTTACTTATTTGAATTTGACGCTCAAATTGAATCATGTCCACTATTTTAGCATAAATCATAACCAATCATTAGAATTTTCCTCAAACAGCTGCTGAAACTGAGACCAACATTAAGTGTGCAAGAGAGCTAGACAGACCTGAGGCAGTATGAATGTCCTGTCCAGCTCCATGCAGTCTCCTGTGGCTATACTTGCTCAATCTATACATGAACTTGCTGCTTAGGGATTCATTGCACGACAGAAACCTTTAGTTTGTTTTTCCATTTGGCCAATTCGGGTACAAATCTTAGATAATAAGCAGTTGGAGCGGGCGTTGGATTGGCTTGCACTGGCTGTATTCAGATTGTTTTCTTTGTTATAATCTCAGCTCAGGCGGGAGTACTTAATTAACAGTGCTGAATCCCAAGTGCTTCGGACCTCCACTGTTAGGGCTGTGTAAAAAAATAGACATAACTATTCTGTTTTTTTAAAATGGGACCGATAGAAAGGATGTTTTAAAATCAACTGTTCAATAAAGCATATACCATTTCTTGTTCTTCTCTCTTCTCCGACTAGAATAGTGCTTCATATAAATATCTTTTAGACTCTTTGTAACACTTTTCTTAAAACTATTTTAAAACATGTTCAAATACATTGTAGCATTTTTTATCTTTCACATTTCTTTAAAAAACAAAACAAAAACAAAAAAACAATGCAATTGGAGTCGATACAGGGTTAATATAGCGCTCTTTGTTTAGTCCATCAGTTGTTGTTGAAACTTCCTTCTATCCAGGTTGTGGCACATAGTGGCATTATTGGCACATTGTTCAGAAATACAGTTCATCTTCCACCCACAACATCTCCGTGGGTTCCTTTATCAAATGTCAAGTGTTTTTCTTGAGAACATCCTCGACGTCCACAGTCTTGTCCCACACATCCTGTAAATATACCTATATATATTCTATATCTAAATGACTGTACGTTCCTGGAAATATGGAGTGGCAGCGCCGTGGCTGCTCTGCTTGTCATCTCTAGAAAAATAAATATCTTCACCAGTGTCCAAAGAGTGATCACACTATTTTACAAAAGAAGCTGTTTTTGTGTGTTTTCTTGTTTCCAACTGGATCCTGTGGAGAACAAAAATCACAATTACTACCTCATTATGAGCCCAGCGCAGAATAAAACAATCACTGCAAGACAGATAGGATTCTTAAGACTGCCCTACTTTACACTTCTGTTAAGGGAAACTGGAATTCAGCTCTTGCCTAAAAAAGGTGCTACTCAGTGCCTTTCTCAAACCAGATGAAAGGGCATTTCTGTATTAAAACACAGAACTCTTAATGCTTGCTGTCACATGCTCTTAGAGCTAGGAAACACATTAAATTTGCAGTTTAATAATAAGTATCTTATGTCTTTAAGACCGCAGCAATGGGAGTACGCTGTGTAGAGCTGAGCTGACTGAGACTAATGTGTGTCCAGACAACGGCGAGGCGCTGTCCTCTCACTACGCTACCTGCAGGCGATCTATTCCTTTTAAAATCTGGGTCAATAGCAGACGTTACACCTCCCCTCGGGCTTCCAGCAACACTGTGGGGCCAAAGCATGTGTTTAACTTTCACGCTTTGAATTTCAAATGCAGGCTATTTTGGCATACATTAGCCATGCATAAAAATATGTCACAAGTCAAGTGAAAGTGCCTCTTTACTCCTAGAGATGTTTGAAACAAATGCTATTGGTGTAGGAATGAGAGTGGCAACATAAATATTAATGAAAATGTTTCAGATATGGAGAGTGAAATCATTATCTGTGAGCCTATAGCTTATTAATACTGATATATACATAATTAGTCTCTTATCACAAATACTAAGACCTCTGATGCTGCACTGAACTGGATTTCTCAGCCCTTTTTCATCACTGCACACAAGACGGAAGAATAATCATGTCACAAATAACAAACATATGCCAAGTTCCCTTCTATTCCCAAAGTGGGGCAGCATCACCACAGTGATTGAGGTGGTGGCTAAGGCTCAGATGATGATTTGCAAGGGGACAAAGTGGCACAGTACCCACCAGAGCGTGAATTCAGGAAGTCTCTTCTACTCACAGGAAGTGAACAAGGCCTTCAGCTCGTCAACACGAGATCTCAAACCATTTCTCTGACACAAAGGCCACAGGGATCAGTTGTCTTTCAGTGGGGGAGGGCCTGTAGGATAAAATATGAGAGGTGAGAACATTGTGGACTCATATTGGTGGATGTGATGCAGTTACATGTTTATTATATCTAATCAGTGCTGTATAGGTTGTCAATATCAGTTGGTAGTCAGCTTTTAACCTGAAGTGATTTGAACAGGTGTATTGATAGTCGATACCAAATGAGAACATTTGTTTCAACAGAATTCATAGATCCTCCAAAGCCTACTGTAATAATCTCCCTAGTTATCCTTTAGTGCCACTGTCAACAATCTACTGCTGATCACAGACAAACACAAACAGATAATCACATTCTGATCATAGATTAATCAACAATGGTGAGAGGTTCCACTAATAAAAATGTGTCTATCATTCCACGACTTTAAATAAATAAATAAATCCAGACATTTTGGACTATTTACACCAGATGAATGATCCTACCCTCACTAGCAGCAGAATGAATCTGTTACAGGGTTTGGACACACAGATTAAGTGTGACCATCTTTGCTGGCCCTGCAGCTTAGATGACTGTTACTGTTAATCCACTCAGACAGTAAACACTGTCAAAACTCCACCAAGCTCATTGTTACACTACATACAAAGGACAGTTTCAGGTATAATACCACAATTGTCCAGATTTCTATGTGTGTCAAACACACCTGCCTTGTCAGTTTATATCACCAAGAGACACATCTTCGCCCACAGAGAAGAAAGATTTAAGCTCAGAATGAAACACACCAGTGACTCACCATTGTTACATCTCTTGCCTATTTTTTTTGGTATAAAGCAGCACAGATTAGCTGGGTTGGTAAACATAGATGTGTGCAGTGTGCTGATAGCACAATATATAAATTCTGGGTACTGAAGTTTTTTTTTCAAGTGTATATATATATCTACCTGTCTACCATTTAAAACACTGTCAGGAAGATCAGTGAGATAGAAAATGGCAGTGTAAAGACTTCACGTCCCGTTGGCCTACATCTATAAATTGACTCATTGCACAGCAGCAAAAATCAGCGATTAGATTTACACGTGCCGCTGAAGCCTGCTGAAGCCCAACGCTCAGCCAGGTGTCAGGGGTAGATGGATGAAGAAAAAGACAACGGACAACAGCATTAAAAGCAAACAATTTATGTGCTGATTCGGTCTGACGTGAGCTGATTGTGGTTCAGACTTAACAGAACACGCAAGGAGAAGAGTGGGAGGAATCCAAGCATTGAATGCAAAGAAATATTCACTATGATTGTTATTTCAGCATGCTCTTTGTCATCTGTTTGTCTTTTTTAATGGTTTATAATTTAATGTGTAAGTTATCAGGACAATTATCCACTCATAAAAACATTATTATTATAAGGGAATACACATTGATTTCTTAACCCAATTTAAATTGATCTAGCTCTGCTATTCAGCATGGGGTTTCAGTCCATTGCAACATTAGCGATAATAACTGTAGTGGACAGAGACATCACTTTGGAAAAAGCATAAACAGACTGTGGATATCCAGTGCTGGCTGACTGAAGAAATGTTCCAGTGTGCAACCACCTTTTATGCAATAAAGAGTCCAGGGCCAGAGTACCTGTTTCCATTGTAAGCAGTCTTGTAGACAGGCGTCTGCTGGATCATCTCATCAGTGTAGATGGGCACGGCAGTCCGAACGCACTCATGTGAGCACTGCAGGCTGTCATTGTAGGCAGTGAATATATCCACCTTGCTGGGCACCCGGGCTGGGGTGAAGTCTGTCAAGTTTTGGCAGCTTTCTTCCTGCTGGTGGATCTTGCGCTGATGGCTATTGTGGCGGCCATTTCCCGACTGCGCACAGCTACAAAAACACGCACCAAAGACAAGAAACAAACATAAAATCATACCTTGTACCTTTGGTCACCTACAAGGCTTGACATGACAAAGTAAGTGGTTCTATACACTTAATGTATTTATGAATGAAAAAGTAAAGGAATCTTTCCTACCAGTTTTTAAGGACGAGTGTTGTGATCAAGGCTGCGATAACCATAATAAGAGACACAGTGATTGTGATTATCTGGTGAACTGCCAAACCTGCAGAAAGACAGAAATAAACAAAAGAGCAGAGGATTACAATCATTCGAGGAGGAAATGCTTTCACTCCTGTTGTTCACATCAGAGAGCCCAGCACTTCACTTCTCTTTTATTTCCTGTACTGTACAAACCCACTGCACTCCACTAAGGATCGAGGGCAGCTCACTTGAAAAGTGGAGGATAACAACACAGAACAATTTTGCTCTTCAGTAAATATTGATGACACTGTCATCCTCTGCTATTCATAATTTAAGAGTAATATGAATTATTCCATTACAGTACAGCTGATTGTAATGGATAACCAAGTATAGAGACAACTTATTATTCTTTTGTCATTAAAATGAGAAAATTAGTTGTTATTGTTTGACTGTGTTATGGCTCTGTATACTGGTCCTAACTTCTAAAGTAAGACCTTCCCTGTTGGCTTTCCAATTTTACTTTTCAAACTAAAAGTACCTCAGTAGATTTCACCCTAAGGCTTTTATGTTTATTTAAACATTAAGGGAGAACAAATGACTTGATATGCTACATCAAATAAAATATTTGATCAAAAGGAGATCCTGGTGCATAGTCTGAATGCTTTGAAAACCCACACAGGTATGTTAATGGGTCCGTCAGGGTAGACGGATGAGAATACACACAGACAAGCACTGCAGCTCGTTTGATAGAGCAATAAATTAGGTGTTCTGAGCTTCGTAGAGGCACGCAAAATACATGTGTTGAATTTAAATCAGTTCGAATGCCAAAATGTGTTTTATGAATGAACAGCTAATAAAAGAGACACTAGACGTGTAAGATAAGACATTTAAAACAATATCAAGTCAAATATTTTATGTGAGCCCTGCTAGCACAACTCACATCATTCACAGCAGTTGCTTTATACCCTGTTTAACAACATTACAGACAACCTGATAAACTTCATTGGAATGAAATTAATATTTTAAAGGCACACAATCAAGAAATTGTCTTTCAACAGTTCTCAAGACAATGCAGGCTACTTAAAGTTGCATTGATTCAGTTTTATCTGAAAAGTGCTATCAGCTTAAATATGGTGAAATTGCTAACATATTGGACTGAACATAATATTTACTCTCTTATTGGCTCTGTTTTGGTCTCCACCAGTTCCAGAAAAAAAATATCTGCTACATCCTCCTCTAGTACTAATCACTAACTACGTGTGCTTGCTGTTTGGTGCTGGGCAGATAAGATACAGTGACTTCATTAGCTTCATTAGCAGCTTTCTCATCAGCTGCACCTGTAATTAAGAGTTAAGGGGCTAAAATGGTCTGTAGAGCTGATGGGAATTGCAAACGTGGTGATAAATTGTCACTACAAGTAACCTTTTCATTAGACAGTTGATTGATCCAATGCAAATTAAAAATAAAAAATAAAAAAAAGAATAGTGCTGCTGTAAGAAACTCTGCTCTTTACTAAATATCTGAACCACAGATAATATGTGACAACATGAAGTAGTAATTCCTGCCAGAACTTCTCCACAGGTAACACGCTTTCTCTTCAAGCACAAACTGTTACTTCTCATGATAAACTGGGCTGTTTAAGATCTACTTGCCCCCATTATAGAAAATCACTGTTTGAACAAAATTAAAATCTTAATACAGTGCTATTAAAAAGACAGCAGGATACTGGTTGAGAAAAATGGTAAGTTGTACTGACTGGATGCTTTATTTTAAAATACTGTTAATAGAGAATAAACACACTTGAATTGGTGAATTTCATTGATGTTGTTAGATTATAGCCTGTTTTGCTAAACTGTCTGGACAATGTAAATCCATAAATGGTCATAAAATTATGACCATTCTTTAAATGAGGGGCTATGCATCCTTTCGCTAACAGTATGCATTGCATCCAGTTTGACAATGTAACCAGCTTGAATGTGAACCAGAGGTTCTCTGTTTGCTTCCTTTGTTCTGTATGACTAAAGTACAACATTATTGTTCTTACCTAAACCCTTAAGACTCCTGTGTATGCTGATCTCTCACTTTTGCCAGGGGACAGTAATCCACAAGCAAAATACATGTCTAAAGTGAGGATTAGTGTGAGCCTATTCATCTGCACTGTATGGTAAGTGTGTTGTGTATGTGTGTGGGTGAGTGATAGAGCATGAGACGGGCTCGGACACAATGACATACGGCAGCAGGTGACATACAGCAGGAGGCAGAGGAAAAAAAACTAAAAAGAAAAGATGCCGTGATGAAAATGCTCACGTGGGCCTTATACATCTCACCTCTCCATCAGCCAGCTGCCTAGCTGCTGATCTAAGCCAATTTGTCTTCAGAGGGCTCAAAAGGAAGTGCTGGTCGGTCATTTTGGAAAGGCGCACTCCCTCTCTTCTGCCTGTCTGCTGCCTGGACAGCCCTCATAATAAACTTCTGTGGGCTGGGCCATGCAAAAGGCAGGGCCATGGAAAAGGCAGGCCGGGTCAAGCTTGGATTAATGATATCTCAGGCTGGCTCAGGGATACCTTACCTTACCAAGCGCAATCAAATTCCCTTGACAAGGCAAAGGCACATAACTTATCTAGAAAGTCATTTGCATTTCCCTCATATCCCATCTCTATCTTCCCTCCTCTCCTGGTCTGCCTGTCTCCGGCTGACGTCAGTGCTGTTAAGTTGGATGTATTCAGTTATAAATTAACATCTGTCTAAGTGCAGGCATAATAGAGCTTGCCCCCGACCTTGATCAATAGCTTAAGTCTCTACTGAGAATTGTTTCATTTTATATTGATGTCAGGCACAGGCCATTCAGGAGATTTCCAATCAAAAGCTGAACTTTGCACACTGCTGTCATAGAGTAAAAACAACTACTGAACAAAAGACATCCATGCTGAGCAGTGATTTAATACCAGAGGAATCCATTTGGCTCAGCTGGTAAACATGCATTTATGCTGTGTGTAGATTACTTGTTTTATGCTACATGTTTTCAGGGTATTTAAGTCAACATAGCTCATTAGGAGTTATTTCAGGCTGCTTTTTGGAGCCAAAAATATGCATACTTCAGTATGGAGTAACTCTTTAATGAAACAAATGAACCCAGGACTGTGAGGTCCAGCAACACAAACACCAACATTAAGTCCATTATAACTTATTTTCAGGGTAGTACGTTTAGGGGTGCAGGGATAATAGAGCAGATAATGACATGGGTGACAAATGCGAGTGCAGAGGCCAGTTCTATTCTCATCCAAAACTGCCAGTTAGAGGGAGGGAAATTTGGCCTGGCTAGCTCAAACTCATTGTGTTCTGGCAGTCAGGTTGAAAAATCACCTTTGGCAGTCACCTTGCTTTAGAGATACCCGGTTAGGTTTTGTTTGGTCAAATCACTGCCAAACAAAGGGAGTGAGTGGGAGATAGATACAGAGAGAAAGAGACAGAGAAAAAAAGGAAAGGACTAAAAGGGATACAGAGGGGAGGGGACAGCTAGCTCGTGACCTCTGTGGCAGCAGGATTTGTGCCCCCCTCAATGCTCCCAGCAAGAAATAAATGAGATTTTGGGCCTTCTTGGCCATGACAGTTTGATGAAGATGTCAAAGAAAAGCATAGTGGTTAAATGAAATCTCTCTGTGCTGCCCACTTTTTATAAAAGATCTCCAGCTTAGAAGCAAAAACACAGTGGGCGGTCAATAACTGTGCATAGCAGGTAATAGGTTTGTAACACCTTTGAAAAACTCCTCAGTATGGTTTCTACCATTGGCACATTACATTATCTTGGCATTTTCAGGCCGAATACATTAAAGCTGTGTTGTGAATCTTTAGTAATGCAATGTTTGCCTCAAAAAAAACATTTTAATGGCCAACACTCAGCAAAAAGGTCAAGATGTTAACTTAAAATACAACCTTGCCTGTAGGACGTTACAAATGTGAAATGCCTGTTTTAAAACAAAGCCTAACAACTCAGCAAAATGTAACAATGGAACAAATGACTTTGTCTAATATGAGAGATGATAAACCCAGAGACTTATAACCAGACTCTGCAGTCTCCCTCAGCTATACAGAAGCTTTTGAGCTAATTGCTTTAGTTTTAAGACCCTCAACCTTGGAAGCACATATGGATGGTTCAGTCTCGCTGCTCTCATCAACCTTGGTTCCAGATGAGAGAGGCAGCTGTTTTCAGTAAAAAGAAAAGCTTTGATTGATCCACTGTGCTTGTA
The DNA here is from genome assembly GCF_000972845.2 of Larimichthys crocea. Taxonomy (NCBI): domain Eukaryota; kingdom Metazoa; phylum Chordata; class Actinopteri; family Sciaenidae; genus Larimichthys; species Larimichthys crocea. Next base: position 1,239,496 of record NC_040025.1, read on the forward strand.
GTTACCTGAAGAGAACCAAGACAACGACAAAGTTAGCAACTAGCTGGTGAATGTAGTGGAGCTTTTAGTAGCTAAAGGTACTGATATTTCCCCTAAGACTTAGTGGAAACGAAAACAGTGCTAAAAGGAGAATGAATATTGAACTTGGGGTCTGCTGGATGTGTGAAAAGAGAACATATTTGACATGTTTGTCATAACAACCTTTGGGTGATAAAATGTCCCTGTTGTGCTTACAACGTGTTCTGCGGCACCCAAGTGTCAAAAATATATATAATAATGCTGCTTTAGGCTCAGTCAGAGAAACGTGCAATACATTTACAACTCTGCATGTTTCTTAATTTGTGAACTAGTAATTAGTGCTTTGTTGCTGTATTTAGCTCTAAATTTGGTTCATTTGTGTTTTAGTGATTGAAATAATCATCCAGTGTTCAGGCAGGAATGCAACCATTTGCAAGTCTCACAGTTGTTATTTGCTAATGTTGGTCATACTGTATGGAAGCATCAAAATTAAGCTGAAAACAACAAAAAGTCCAGATTGTGGCTGCTGAGACAAGATAATATTGAAATACTATTTCAATGTGAAAACACAGACCAGTCTAGTTACAAAATAATGTAATTGTTGAAATGTGGTTTATGTTAAAAATAACAAATTTGTGAAGTGCATATTGTTACAGTAACCAAAGACAATTCAGCATTGGCATGCAACCATTTGACCTTGCTGACTTCCTGAATTGTTAACCTGCAATTTACACAGTGAATTATGTGACAGCAGCTAAACGGCAGGCAGTTTGTCCTCTGAGTAACAATGCTATAACAAGGCAATCCTGGACAAATGATGAGGGAAAGAGAATGACTATTTAATTACTATGCATATATATGTATATATGAGTTATTGTGAGTAAGCCCTATCAATCATCCAATGCAAAGAACCATTTAGGGCTAATGGTGCCTACACCCACGCAGTGTTGGCTAAAAAGGTTAAAAATGTGGGAGAGGCCCCTCATTTGTAAAGCAGAGTGCATCTTACAGAGGTTGAGCCACCTGACTAACACACTACAATGCACATTTGTACAGGCATATTCAATACATGCTAATTTGCTGTATGACCCCTCCAAGATCGCCTCACCTACTACTGGGCACCTGAGCAGGGCAGGTTGGGGGAAGACGTCTATCAAAGGCGGCCTACTGATAGTTAGGAATTGCCAATTAACGTTGGAGTCAAAGTGTCAATCTAGGCTGATTTCCACTGAGCCACCAAGCAATCTAAAACACTTATTGAAGAAAAGGAAGAGAGAGAGAGAGAGAGAGAGAGAGAGAGAGAGAGAGAGACGAATGGGAGGGAGAGAGAAGGGGAAAGTTGAAGAGTGAGATCAGAAACAATTACTCTACATGTCTTTTCTCACAATGTCAAAGGCATCGCTGTATAATTCAGTCAGGCTGGATGGCAAAAACTAGAATGGCCCAAAAAAAGGAGGTTATCAAAGTATATGGCTTACAGGTGGATACACTCCTGTGTGCCAAACTGTAACAGGCAGAGTAAGGAACACACAATGGCTCATCCTGTTAGCAGCAGACAAATGGAAATGACGGCAATTTTCGGGTGGGTGTAAAATGGCATTTCTGCTAAAGCAGCTTCCATCAACCATCCTGAAGTCTGTGTAATGTCATGTTGGTGACAGGAGGTATTTTTCATCAAACAAAGCTTAGCTTAATTGTTCAGCGGGCGAATGAGCTGGGAAACATATCGGGCACCTGCAATGGATTGGAGTCCAATTCGTCTGCCTACTCTATCCTCTCTGTCTTTGCTGTCATTTTGGAAACTGGAAATCTCTCACAGACTAAAATAAATAAATGAGTTTGAAAAAAGGGGGTCATATTAAAATCCTGCCCTTATCCTTCTGATTGGCAGAGCAGTCTCCCGTATCCAAAATAGTGTCTCAGTCAACATCTGCACTTCTCTTCCTTCAGGCAGGTGTGTCAAGCCATGGAGAAAGAGTCGAGCAGCGGAGAGACAGAAAGTGAAACAGCATCTGCTCAGTCTGCCCCCTTCATCTCCTCTTGGCTGAGTTTTCTGTAAATCAGGGAAAGGGGGTTTGACTCTGCACGCCTGTCACCAGGCATCAGCGTTTAAGTCCAGATTTAACGCTTGAGAAAAGGAGATTCATTTTTACCCAGTTTATTGGGAGTCAATACAGAGAGTAATGGCAAATTTATTGGATTGCCATGGAAACTGTTGGGAAAAGTGGTTTCTCGATGACTCTGTGTGTCTCTCATTGTTGAAGAGGCTGTATTGTACGCCTCTACAAATCTAGCACAGGTCAAAATTCTGCATTACAATGTTCACTGAGCTCACTCACTCAAAATGGATTCCTGAGACACAACATGCATTTTACATGTGCGCACTTTGCTCTACAGACTTACCTATTTACTCCATTCACCTATCCCTCCATTCCCTTAGCATACTTAATGGCGTGATGTGAATTGTTGCCAGATGGATCTATTTCCTTTTAAACAGCTTCTGACTCATACACTGGGTGTCGTCTTTTATTCCAGTCACTAAACATGTCGGTTTCAGGAAGCACGACCATGCAGTTCTACTGTATCTTGCAGAAACACATGGTTCCTTTTGTTTACTCCACACAACCCTGTAACATTTAACCTTGCTACTCTAAGATCATCTGACAAGACCCGAGTTATCAGTGGTGGCTTTACTGACTGCAGTTTTAATCATCTCATACCCATAATGGAGCTGACAGCTCCATCTGCGTAGAGTAGAGGGGGGTCGCCATTACTAGCAGCACAATCACCAGGAACAATCAGTGAGCATCTGGAGGCACCACAGATATAACCCTCCCAGCCGTCACCCCTCACCTCCCCCTTCTCCTCCCACCGCCTGTATGACGGCCACATCGCTGTGAGAGTGAGATCAACAGGAGCCAACCACTGAGATCTGTGGCATCCCGTCTAACTCCTGTCCAACCTGACTGAGATAATGCACAATGATCAATTCTAATAGTGAGTATGCACACTGGTGGTACACTGTCAATGCAGGAAAACACACATTGAAGTTATTAACCAGGCAAGGCTGAATTGTCTGTGGCTACTTACTACTATGCTACTGTGTTATTTTAATTTAGGGCAGGGCCTGATAACAGATTTATAGCTACCTACAGCAAGGCTGCAAGTCATTAAACTTCAACTGAGACCCGTGTACTGACAGCTGACACTGGCAATTGGATAACTGCATGAAAATAGTGTAAAAAAAGAAATTCAAACTAGTTTAATGAGACAGAAAGCATGGAAAGGGGATTTGCTAAAGGCCTGTAGGCAACAATAACTTCTTTATCTTAGGAGAGGGTATGAACTTGTTGGATTTTCTGCAATGACAGAAAGAGTTGTCCCTTTTGTTGTCCTGCACCACCAATGCCAACAGTGAGTGGGAGTAAAGACACATACAGTAGCCTGCAGTCAAAAAGCGTATCACACACGAGCTGTGGAGAGCTGTTGTGTTCTTTCTCTGTGTCATTAATGTCGCTGGTTTCAAACCAAAGCAAGCCGCCACAAATGTCACACGAGATGAAACTAATGAAACAAGCACGGAAGTTGCTCAGGCATGTGGATGTAAAGTCTATGGCTCATTTCTGCACAGTGACCGAAGGCACATTTGTTTCAATCCTAGCTGGATCTTCATCAGGCCATTTTCATTTGTTAAATATGCAGTGCTTAATGTTCATTATTAATAATAATATATGAATAAAATGTTCTATAAAACATTATTCCAAGAAAAAAATAAGAGTTAATTCCAAAGATGTCCAAAGATTTTCTCTTATTCCCAAAACACACTGACTAACCTTATTCAGACCGATAAGGAGAAAAAAAACAGAGAGAGTAACAATTGATAGACAAGTTACATTTTCATTTAATTCATTTCAAAGACCCAGTGTGTATGATTTAGTTTGCTCTATTTACTGAATTTGGCAGAAATGGAATAATGATATGCATGTACATTCACCTGCAAAATCACCTGAAAATAAAAATTGTTTTTTTGCAACAACGAGCTGAATAGTTGAATATTCAGATTACAGCCAGTCTCCACATAAATGTGGTTTTAATGTGGCTTATTTTCTGATCACTGACATCGTTGTCATGGCAACATTAACTGCTAGAAAGCAAATGCAATGTTGTTGCAGATACAGAATGCATCTTGTTTCCTCTTGTACGCAATTTAAAAAAACAGACTTTGTCATGATTAAATGTTATTTTACTATCACCAGTCCTTCCGGACCACTGACCTTGACCTGACTGAATTAGGTGCAGACATTTGCTGGACATAGCTGGTACCAGATACATGGATGAAATTAAAATTACCCTGCACAGAAAATTTAATGAGGAGATTCTGCCTGTTGGTCCAAAGTGTGTGTGTGTGTGTGTGTGTGTGTTTATCATCCAGCGAGAACATCTGACTTAATGTCCGGAGACATTTTATTTAAAGAGGCAGGAAACTTTGACAATTTTTCCAGTGTGCTCTGGAGCTCGCCGCTCTGAGTTTCTTTTCTACCTTCACAGCGAAACAAGTGGAACAGACTGTCAAAGGTGCATCATCACTTGATGTATTAATGATTACATTGGACCACAGTCGAGATAGAGACTGGAAGATCCAGACTATAGTTCAACGTGTACAGTACTTCTATGTGCAAGAGGCATCTTGGAATGATTGCCTCCCCCGTCTCCCTACCTCCGTCCACAAACAAGCACTTGCATCTATGTTTGACAGTGATGTGCACACACCCACGCACACACAGTGTGAGATGATTATGGTCATGATACGCACATGCCTTACGTAGCGAGGATAAAGTAGACTAATGGCTTGCAGTTGTGCTGGTTGCCTACAGTATTGATGACTCATAGTGACTTAGTCCATGCAGCCTGTTTATACTGCAGGGGCGAATGCACATACAGTAATCACACAGTTATGTATGATATAAAATATTAAGAAAATATAAGAAAATAATATAAAAGTATATATAGAAAAAAACATTTTACTGCTCAAATGGTTTATTCATGGTGTCTATGAATGGTAACTGTTGGTCACCGTTCTACAGATAATACAGACATGTCATGAGCCACTTGTCATTTCTACATCAGTGCTTTTAGATTACAATTAGCTGTGATGTCAGGGCGGCTGTGATCGTTTCTCCCAGAGGTTTACTCTGAGCTGAGGTACGTCTGTTTGAGATGCTGGATGAGAAAGACACAGAGAAAAAGGGAGAGCAGCTTACATGCACACTGATCCTCTGATTACTGGAGTAATCAAATAGTGAGAACACTTTTTTTAGCATGATCTTGATGACTTTCTCCGTACATTGGGCACACCTGATATTCATGGAGTTGCATGTTTTGCACCCTGTCCTTGTATGTATTTGAACAATGACATGAAAATAAGTAGATCATATTCCATTCACCTGAGATAGTTGTCACGGTTAACTTGGCACAGCGAGTGTGAGCCTGAAGGATGACAAGACACAGCAATGGGAAGACAGCCACATACAGTAGCCACCCAACAGCTGGATGCCAAAAGCACACAGTTTATATCTCAACACACTGTAGATTTAGGACTAAAACTATGTGCATGCATGAAAGCAAATATACATAATGCATACACAGTATTTGAACCGGTTATGCATTTTTCAATGTAATACATCTCAATTATCATGACGTGTGCAGGCGCACAAGCCAAACTCCTAATCTCAAAATTAGCCTTAAATGGAAGTTGACACGCCTGTGTAAGTCTGTTTGAGCATGAGCCAAAGAAGCCCTTTGTTTTAGGCACTGACATGTCATGCTGTAATACAGCAGCCTTACTGACTGATGATAGAAGCAACGATTTTATGTTAGGAATTTACTGAATAAGTGGGATGACTCTGCCAACTCCTTTCCTCATTAACACCAGAATGACTTTTCATTAAAATGATGCATACTTATAAATTTTTATATGCAACTAACATTCAATGTTATCCTGAAGAAACTGGTTCAAAATAACATTTAGCTTACACCTTAAACTTAGATGCACCGGACAGATAACAGAAAAGCTACAGTATTTAAAAATGCAACCAAGAAGCATTAGAGGCAGATTAAAATCCCATTACTCAAACCACAATGCAGCCGTGTTCCCAGAAATGACTTTGGTGAGTACAAAGCTGTCTTTACCGATAGAAGTGATGGCCAAAGCTGGAAAAATGAGACCCAAGTTGTAATAAACCAAAGTGATTCTATAATAAATGTAAAACAGTACAGTAAAACACATTTAGATCTGCATATGGTCATAAATATGTATCTATATTATGTAATGAATATATATGAGTTGTGTACAATGTGTATGTGTTCCCTTTTCTTTTTTAAAGATATTTTTTGGCCTTTTCAAGCTTTATTTTCGATAGAGACAACTGAAGAGTGAGAAGAATGTGGGGAGAGAGAGATGGGGAATGACATGCAGGAAAGAGCCACAGGTCGGATTTGAACCCTGGGCTGCCGGAGTAAGGACTGAGCCTTTGTACATGGGGCGGCTGCTCTACCAACCGAGCTAAAGGACACTCCATATGTCCCCTTTTCTCAGTTGTGTACCAAACCACTTCCCTTAGCTACAATCTACAGCAAACTTATAAGGTTTTTCCTATCTGAGTTTGCACTAATTAGCCTTAGACTGAATGGAACTTATCCATAAACATCCTCAAAGACAAAGCACAAAAGATAAGAATAAGAGACAGAGATAGAGACAGGGTGAAGCACTTCTCCTTTGTTAATAGTTTAATTTCATCAGCAATCCAACACTGCTGTGGTGGTAATTATATCATGCCTTGGGGCCAATGTGAGGCAGACCCGGGTTAATGTGTTGTGAAGGCAAAAGGAAAGTTTTCAACAGCAGTTAAACACCCGGGCTTTGCTTTGAAATATGATTCTATTCATCTGCTCTGAAGAGACAGTCTGCTTATTGATACAGTAATGCGCAGTCAGTCGTAAAAATCTGAGCTTTTTCCTTTTTTCTCATCAGCTTTCAGTTAACGGTGGCGACTGATTTCCTCCAGGATACAATATCAAGCCATCATTTTGAATCACAGGTGGTCTCACACTCACCTCCCAATCAAGAGAAAATTAAGAGATCACAACAATACTGACAAGACAATTACATACTGCCATTTAATTTCATACTCACTATACCTTTCATTACTCACGTCAGTCACCACAGTACAAATAGTACATATATTTATACCACAAACATTAAACCAGACTTTTATAGTAATTTGTGTTCCAGCATAAGACCTGAGTGTTTGTCTTTTTTTAATATGCACAGTACTGAAGAGGTACGGTAATCATCTATGACATCCAGGTTTGCTTGTGGTCCCAGTTCAGCACCTAGTGCTGTTTCTGTTTATTATCTGAATACTGGATTAACACAATTATTAACAGCATTGTTATAGCTCCAGTTAGGCCTGTAAGTCCACTAAACACACAGCTTGTCCTATGGATGCAACAGTGGTTGACAAAGTCATCTCAGTACAGCTCCACAAAAAAACAAAAACTATTCATCACCTTCATGAATTACTTATTTTATAAATCAACTTCATAAATGAGCCAAAACAGATATTTTGTCAACGTTAAGTTCTGTCTGCAGTACGTCTACTGTACGCATTTACACATTCCTCTATGTCTTAAAACATTTTTCATTGTAATTGAGTAGGAGGTGGCCAAGGACTTTTGATCACCCTTACTGCCTAATTTTATGACATTTATGTTAATGCACCAAACGGGAAAGCTCCAATTAGCATAATGCTTGTTCAAGTTGTTAAACATGACTTATGCTTTATGACTACCTGTATGGTCCATTTAAAACGCCGTGTACCTCATGGACTTAATGAAATGGTAAATCTAATATGCCTGGCTGGGAGGTTTGTGTGTCTCCAGCTCAGTGGGACTGTCCATAAAAATCACATATGCCCGTGTACTGTATTTCAGGCATGAGAGCCACAGTATGGTCAAGGACATTCACCCCGAAGCAGCTTTTCCCAGCTGTAATATCATATTAATGAAAAGCAGATCATTACTCTGGATCATTAGTCATGTGTTACTGTGAAAAGGTGAAGAGTGTTTGCCTTGCAATATCATTGCAGGTATGACAGGAGTTCAAATTATTTGTTTTTTGTTTTATTTATTCTAAGCAATTTTTGTCACCAATTTCAAACACCCAATTCTTTAGTGTATGCATTGCCGCCCGTATCCCTGTTGACCTAGAGAGGTCCCCTGGGAACAGGGGTTGTGTAATTTTTCTCCTACAGGATCCCACCCACACACCCCAGTAGGGGTCTATGGTGTAATGTTAAATGTGATCCCAACGGTGTTTGTGGGAATGCACAACCAAAGTGGAGGTACCAACACTGGTAATCAAATCCTGGGTTTCCATGAGGGTAGAGATGGATCAGGATTTTGCCCTGACCCATCTCTACCCCCATGGACTACTTCATCTGTTTCTGATTCAGTGTTTTGAGCTTGTCACAGTGAGTGTACATTGCTCTGCAAATCCATATGGAATCCATATTTACATGCATATTTACATACACAGATTATAAAGATTTGTCTATGTTTGTCAACATAGCCCTAACATGACAAACTGAAGTCAAGAACTTTGCAGAAGAAAAGCCTATCTATCTGGTTACTATACACCACTTTGTCCACTGTGTGTATTTCTGTGCCATGCACGTTTCCTGTTTTCTTAACTTAACTGTCTCTGGTTAAAAGTGAACTGAGTTATGTTTTGTTTTTGTTACAATGACAACCTGCAGAACAAAATCTAAGGCACAGAGATAAACATCAAATGGCTTCAATGCATGGTATCTGTGTTGTATCGAAGACATGGAAGTCTGCAAAGTGTGACTAAAACAAAAATTCAACAAAAAGGCAACTGAAATGATGTGTTTAGCCTACTTATATTCACCATAACATTCATACTATATAATTAGCTATTAAATGTCTTACCAGGTGGTTCCCCATATGGCTTTGGTGGTTTGACAGTCTCCCCGAAGTTGACAGTGGCCTTGGTGGTGCTCTTGGGCTCTGGTGTGGTCACCACAGTGAACGTCCTTTGGGAGAGCCTGGTTGTAGTGCTAGTGGTTGTGGCCACTGTGGTAGTTGAGACCCTGGTGGACAGTGTTATGTTGGGCTCTGGTTTGCCATCATCATCTATGCTATCTGTCCCTGTGGGTCCCCAGTCGATAAATCCGGCCACTGTCGTAGTCCGGCCCTCCTGGGATTTGTCATAGCTGTCCCATTTGAGCTGTCTCCTGGCTCTAAGTAACAACCTCACTGTGTCTCCTCTGCTCCCACTGGATAAAGCTGCTGGAGCTTCAGCTATTACAGCCAAAGTATCACCTGTCTCCTTTTGAGAGTATTTTAGCTGGCACTCCTTACACGCTGCTTGTCCTTTATGCACTGGCTTCCGATGCTGGTGACCCTTGACTTTTGAGTCTATCCCAGCTCTGTTGTCCTGGGGTGGAGGGATAGGGTTTAGAAGCCGGCGGGCCAGCGGACTTACTGTTCTCCAGTGAAGCTTGTTGGGCGTGTCCCAGACTGGCTGCCAGCGAGGTTGTGAGTGAGGCACCGATTTAGGCGTGAGTTTGATACCCAGACTCTGACTGAGGGGGCTGCACACAGAGAAGTCCAGGGTGAGGTGGGTCATGGCCAGCAGGATCCACAACCGGTGCCCCACACAGCTGCCTGGCCTCAAAGCAGACGGACTGCAGAGAAGGGAGAAAGCAAATAATATAAATTGTTTTAGATTCAGACAGTGTTCACTATATGTTCAGATGTCCATACAAATCAGCTTCCCTTTGTCTCCCTCCTTTGAGCTAGTGACCTACTGTAAAGTTTCACATCTGTATTCACCCTTCATTTTCACTCTTGGCAAAGTTCTACTCCACAACTTCTTTGACTTCTACTCAATTAAGATTCAATAATAATTAGCTTTGTAGCACCTCTTGAATTACAGTATAAAGGTCAGACGCAAAGTAAATGTTGTACAACATGTGAAAGATTCTAGATGTGCACTCTTTGCTCTCAGCTGTCAGACAAAGTAAAGACTTAGCCTTGATGTTAAAGATTCATATCAATCCAGGGATGATTACACTGACACACAAGGTCAGACCTGGTTTAGCTGATCATCATATTCTGCATTATCTCCCGCAGACACAAAGTCATCTGATTCCCAAAGGGCAATTTGATTATGCAGTGCAATGATCAGGAAGGTAACACGAATGCCAGTAGAAGACACAGCATGACAAGTATGTCGCAGAAATCTTCACCCATAAGGCTCAATAGCAAAGTGCAACCCAAAATGTCTAATGTCGTTACTCCATATACCTAACTTCTGCCTATCAACACGATGACAACGTGACACAGGCTGTGTGTTCAGGCTAGGACCCCCAAGTAGAGTGATTCTGAAGACAACCTTCAATGGCCCCTGGGACAAAGCTTCACATTGATTCCTAAGGGAGAAACCTCATTATGGGCTATCTTTCATCTCTGCTGTCCTTGGCCAATTTAAGCCCACACAGAGGACTCATTTTGGAAGCATCACAGAGGTGATGATAGATGGAAGAGTGTGAATGGGTTCATCAACGGTCAGAGGCAACAAGAATATGTCTGTTGATCCCATAATTACTGGAGTTATGTTTACAAGTCTAATAGTTTAAACTATCATCTAGCTTCACTGTAGTACACATTTGATAGGGCAAACTGGATTTCTGTTGGGAATGTTGGTTACACTTGCTAGTTGTTGAGTATTCTTCTCACATGTTTATCTTATGTTATTGTGTTTGTCAAAATTAAAGCTGAAGTGTGAGAGTTTCGCATGAAAATTAATGTCCGCTCCAAGTCCTCGACAAACAGGTTTACAACAAGCTGCGTCACACCGCAAGTATAAATCCAGGAAATGGGACAAAGACAGTACAGACAATAGCCAGTGGAAGCATACACCACGTGATTTGATGGATGACAACTACTATGCTATTGATTTAACATATTTTTGTCAACTTCGCTTAGCAAAGATGCCAATTTTAACACCTTGCATGCCATATTTTCCCATCAGTGACTGAATGATACAGAAAAAGGCTGTTTAAAGAGTTTGTAAAATGCAATAATTTTCTGACAGTTACGTTACGGCTAACGTGAGGTGGCTGAAATCTAGTTGTAAAACATGGTTTAGTATTAGGATTGAAAGTTACAATTTAACTTACATTTTTATGCTACTATCACAGCATGGTGTAGTAAGTTATTACAAAATATCATATATATGTGTAAGTGTGTATACACTGAAACCATCTATGTGGAGTGATTGTGAACGCTTTTGTTTATATTGTGAGGAACAGGCACACCACTGACTGATAAATAATCTAGAATGGCATTTTAATTGAGCCATAAATGATGACTGATGTGTTCATCAAAGAGCAGCGACAAGGTCAGTGTATTATTGTCAGTTATAGATATGGATAATAATTTGTCTTTTGAGAGTTTTGGTTCTGACCTCAGACTGAGATCTGGCACATCCCCAATCAACACACTCCAGGCCACTCTATTTAACTCTCCACGCCAAATTAAAGCTATATCTGATAAAGAGAGTGGTGTTACTTATCATGAATAATGTGATCTGGAGCAGGAAGGTGGAAAAAAGGCTGTAAAATGTTTAATGACCATGTTTGTTAAGCGCCTTGCTTTTAACCCTGCTGGGCTCAAGCATGGCCAGATCAATAAAGAAGAGCAGCCTCAGGCCAGGTGGTAACAAATGTTACACCAGTTGGCTAACCAGAGAGAAAGCCCATGATATTACAGAACTGCCGAAGGTGACTGCTGTGATGTCAGGTGACGTAACACAGAAGTGGAGCTGCTTTCCTGAATGAAAGATCACTGACACTGAAATCAAGTTGGGTACGTTTCTAGAAAAGGAAAGTATTTCTTCATAAGAAATAGTTGACACTATGTAATGAGCTCATTCACACTCAACAGAACATTTTAAAACAGCGTTGTTTAAATGCATCAGAGAGAGGTGCTTTGATGCTAAAGAACTCTAATTAAAAAGGTAAGTTGCCAACAGTAAGCAGTGATATGAATTGTTGAACAACTTTCTTAACTTGCCTACCATCAATAGATGGCAGAATGTGTCCAAAAGTGTTGCCTGATTTCTGATGAAGCCATTTAATCTGCTAGTTTGGAAATAAAATGGTGGCTATTTAGGGCTTTACATCATGAGTTTTATGAAATCTGATCAATCAAACTTTTGTATTTACTATACAATGAATAAACTTAGATTTAAAGACTTGATTTGTGTTTAATTATTTGTTTATTAATCAAAATTATGCAATTAATAAAACTTAATAAACCAGATGGTGTATTTGTCATTAAAATGATTCAGTCAATAATTTAGTTTCAACATTGTGTCTTTAAGTGTTGTAGAAACACAGTAAACCTTCTTTTCACAGTCTGTAAACATTTTGTCATATATTGATGTATTTTCCCGTTCACTATGAATCTGCATCATCAAGAAAGAAACCTTCGCTATCCACATGTTAAGTGTATTGTGGTTAAGTCTATCACTGGGTCTAAAAGGTTTGCCTAACACAGTGTCCAGCAGATTTACTCCATTGCTCTTAATTGCTTTGCAGGAAGATGATCAATGTGAACCATAAACAATGTATTACTGTATGAAATGATTTTAGTAGTTGCTGTGTAATTTAAGTAAATGATTAATTGATTTAATTAGAGACTGAAGAACAAAGTAGACTCTCTGTTTTTTGTTATATGTAGCTATAAATCATTGATTAGCAATTAAATTGCTGCTATTGTTTCTAAAGTAAATATAATATACCAGTACAGGGCAGAATAATTAAAGTAACAAGGTAACACATATATTTTCACTTGTATTTGCCAGTCTACATGGCAAAGTACTGTGTTGGTCTTTGGACTTACATGGAGTATTATTATAAACACGAATACAACTAATGTCATTCAAGCAAGAACAACACATACTATAGATAAAATGTACTGGAAATAATATTTTCAAAAGACTTGTAGTTTCATTATTCAAGAATGACTCTCTAATATTCCTAGACACCCCACATAATCATTTGGAAGTGTACTGCACAGATGGCAGATAAAGTGCAGCATTCACAGCATCAACATACCAGATTGCTTTCTGTTAGGAATGTGTGTCTGGTGTCCTATTTTATGAGCACATGCTCTATCGTCCCGTCATTACGAACTTCAGTATATAGTTAAGCCTCAACAATATGGCAGGAAATCCCTTTAGTGGGGATTGTGACGTCTCCTGATTTTGAGCTTGTACTGTCACAAAGCACTGAGATTGTACATTCGCTGTGGGGCATGCAGGCAGATGGATTTTCATGGAAAAAACATTCAGCTAAAAATTGAAAAATTGGTATGTTGGTGAAGGAGGTACATTCCTATAAACATGTTTATAGGCGCACTAGGGGAGGTTAAAGTTGACTGCGAGCTACTTTATATGCATTATTCAGGACCGTTTCGCATCCTGGATTTCTGTATGCCAAGTCCATTTGAAAGCTAGACATACGGGGAATGAAATGACTTTGTGAAGTTATAGAGTGAACCGTTAATTAGCGTGTCTGTTGGCCTGGAGGACCTGGGTTTGAAGGTCAGCTTAAGACTTGCTGAAATAATGATTTTAACCAGGACTTGACAGACAGCAGATGAAAGCGAACAGTCTGGGCTTCGGTTCACAGACACACCAGGAAAAAAAAAAAAATCTCTGTGCATCACACGTACACACACTCCTGGAGCCTCTACCATCAAAATCCACACAGACACAGGCAATATTTTCTGTATATGACATGCTTTCCATCCCTCGTTGTTTCTTGTACCTATTGATCCAGCAACCATGATGCCTGCCACACATCCAATTATAACAGATAGCTAGTGATGAAAGCAACCCTTGGCTGTGTGTGTGTATTTGTGTATGTATATTATCCCACCCTCTGCTGTCCATCATTCTCAAGCAATGTAGAATTTTAACAGAAAGTCAGTGATGTAACAGTACATGTAAGATGTGATATTTCAGAGCAATATATGTGGATTATGCTTCTCAGCCCAAAAATGAAAAAGCGCTGGAGGAGTGTTCACCAAGCTTGACTTCTCTCCCTCCTCGGTGCCAGTTTAAGCTGTACTATATTCAGTAAATCTACTTCGAACTTATTCTGCAGCCTCCTACAAATGCCACTGTCATGGGGGTTAGGATTAGGCCTTGACAGGCACTCACAACACGTGATCTTCACGCTTGAGAACCACAGTCAGCACATAATTAGGGTTTCCCGTTTCATTAAAATGTCATTGACATATGACTCAAGCTCTAAATTGTGTTATAGAGTTTGTCATAAATAAATAACACTCTGTGACTATGTTTGCAGCATGCCTATGGCCAAAAACCTCAGAAAATAAGGTTCACAAAGTACAATTGAAAGCTTTGCCAGCACACGCTGTCTGTCTCACTAATGCTGGAATCAAAGTGGACATTTTTATGAGTTCCTGCCACTTTCCTCTTCAAAACCCATGCCACACTTCTACGCAAACAGGGAAAACATTAGACTGAGTAATCAATTGTGCATAGTACTTAATACAATTTAATACCTGCTCTTGAAACTGGAAACCTCACATAACCAGCATAATGCCATCAAAAGACCTGGATGAATGAGGAGTAGCCTTTGAAGTCTGTATTAAAGATTTTCCGCATAATCCTGAATCAAATTCTCGAGAAAAGGGTGAGAGCGGTTATTAAAAAAGGCCATACAGACTGTTGTGCCTTGAAGATAGATACAGGTTGCCTTACATAAGAGAATGTTGTCTACATTCTTCATTTCAGATTGTTGGTGTGTGAAGTGCTCTACTGTGGTTTGCACTGTTTTATGATCGCTGGCTTTCCAGTCTATTGTTTTTTTTCACTCTTTCATAATCTGTAAATCCAGCCATAACAGAGTTTGAGGGTTCTCTACAGCACTCTAGATATAGTAATTGCATTTCTCCTCTCCCTGCTTCATATGTAGCGTGGGCTCAAGGGTTTTTTATGGCGATACTGAAACATGAATGTTTCCCCCGGTGACAGCAACAGGCTTGTTATACTGTGCCTTGGAGGAAGGCTGGCTTTATGTGAATGTTACATTTGTCATCAGGCTGGGTCAAGAGTTACAACCTTGCTGCTATGAAAATCCCATGATGACCCAAGCGTTATTCATCATCTTACTCATAGTTCACACTCAACACTGTTTTCTGTGTATCACTTTGTACTAATAAGTGTATTCTCTGTGTATAAGGTCCACTGTATGACTCATATATTGTGCATGTATGAAGTCAGCGGTGACATAATGCAAAGTGTGCAAGCGGCAAATTAAGTAGAGTCACACATATAGAGGTGTTAATGTTTCGTGGTCTATTTAGTGGATGGAATAGGACAGTTGCAACACAATGTAGGTATACACTCACAAAACACTTAATTTTTTTTATTTTTATTTGTCCAGCTGTCCACTGACTCCAGCTCGATGTAGTGACCAGTTTTAGGATGGTGCTCGCAGATGCTCGAGAATGCTATTAAGGGGAGTTCAGGGGATTAGTTTATCACACATATTTTCCATCAATGTGTTTATCTTTGGCACTTTTTGGGTTTGTTTTTTTGTTATGTTTATTTTCTTTCCGATTTAATTATATAACTCTAAGGTAATGTGAATTTATGTATATTTATAATGTACAAGGGATTACCTTGAACAGATGTAGAGGCAATATGCAATGTCAACACAATACTTCAGTTAACTTCATTTTCAAATATAATGTCTTCTCCATAATGAATGCAAATAGGGGGAAAGATAAACCAATACAAATTTTGGTCATTGTTTTTAAAAAATACATATTTTACAGCTTTTGTTATTAAGATTTTGAATGTATATTTTGGTTAAAACATTGTTATAGAAAAGCAGCAGTGTAAGACAGATTTAGAGCAGTACAGACAGATCAAATCAACATTTTCTAAACGTGCGGTGTAATCAGACAGTATGTGACCAGTTTTTAGCCAGTTACAGTCACAATTTATCTTCAAGAAAAGATAACTCATCACATACTCAAGGCTTGCAACATGTCAAGCTTTTTTTTTTTATAAAAGGCAAGCAGTGCTGAGTGCCTGATGAATCTGCTCTTCCCCTAGAAAAGATCAAAGCAGTTGAGTGCTGTGTAGGCTATTATGCGCAGCAATTCTGCAAACCATATGCCAGTGGGGCACAAATAAGCAAAGAAACAAAAGGCAGGATATAGTCTCTGTGAATGAGGCCAACTTTGAAGGCTCTTCTAAAGACTTTTTAAAATGCTTCACAGAGCTGCGATGTTTTAGTAATCATTGGAAGTCAAGCTTAACAAAATGTGGCAAAACAGTTAAGAATACATTAAAGAAGCACTACACATAGGGACTATTAAAAAAGTCTAAATTTAGAGCCAAAATGTATGTATAAATTATCACGAGAGTACAAGGAGCTAATGAAGGATTAATCTGACTCTTTGAACTCATCCTTTGCGTCTTGTCAGACCCAGTAAAACAAAACTATTATCTCTGCAGCTAATCAGATATTGCACCTAATTATTGTCTCCTGCACTGTATCCTTGGCCCACATCTTGTGTCATCGTCACAGTGTGATCACTTGTGCGAAGTAGGTCTTAATTAGAACTTCTTGGGAGTTTGTAGAAGTGAGGCCTCAGCAGATGGGCATCCCACCTGAGGGAGGTGAAAAAGGCATGCCTCGTTCAATCCTCCTGCCCTACGTCCCCAGGCTGCCATCAACAGAAATTTTATCACCATGGTCTCGACAGCCCTGCCACTGAGTACACATCATTTTCTAGCCAACACAGCCATTGAAAGGCGCCTTGTTGAAGGTGACTGCACCTTCGAAGAAAAGGCAGGTGTGATAGGAGACGCTATCTTCCAGGCAGGAATTTGGCTGAATCAGTGGTTTGCTTCTTTTTTTTTTTTAACCTCTCTGTGGGGTTTTTCCTGTGTTAACAATTTCAGAGTATAAAAAATAACCAGTGTTTTTATTCAGGGTAACACTAGCAATTGATAGAGCATTTACAGGCTGAACTATGGTATCCATGTCTCTCCCACACACTTCTAAAAACAGCACTTGGAAAGGAAAAAAAGATCCACTGGGGAAAAGGTTCACCAGCTACAGTTCATGAAGTTTCGAGCTGCAGTGGGTGGTTTTCTCTGGTGGGTCCAAACAGACACAGCTAGAGGTTAAAATGAGACTTTGTGAGCATATATACAGCAGGACTGCATCTCAACAGTGAACTTTTCACTAACTTGACTTTTACTTTTGGACATTGCATTTGGTTGGTGGTGTGTGGACTCCAGGAAGATTTCTTCTACAGTTCTTGCAATAAAATATATACAATAAATATTTCATGAATTTGTCACAAAATGTTACTGCCTAATCTCTACAGCTGACCTGTTTTTTCATCACAGCCAATCTTATGCTTTTACAGACACTGGAACTGTCCTAGTTAAGGTGCTCCTTAGCTGTATGAAGACACCCTTATTCCTTTTTTAAATGATGAGGATGTAAACATCTATTAAACATTAATCCATTGCTTAATTTGATCCCAATAGGGGTATTTGTAATTTGGGTAATATATATGAAGACATAAACCAATTGTCAGTATGTTGTGATGAATCTTTTTATCCCCCTGGACTTGTTTTACCTCATTCAGGAGAGAAAATATGCAAAATAGAAAATGCTAATATCCCTGCCTAGTTACAGCATGAAATGTTTTTGTTAAGGGATCATTTTGCATCAGAGGACTGGTATAAATGTTACCTTGTTATCAGTCTCATGCAATAATTCAGCCATTGAAAATAGGCACAAAGGTGAGTGTAAAAAAATACAGTAATAAGCCTGAGCCATCAGTCCAGCCACTTCAGGACTTTAGTCATTGTGTATATACTACTGTGACTGTGACTGTGACAGTCGCACTGCAGTGTCAAGTTGCAGCTGTCAGTCCAGATGCACTTTAATTATTATTAGTATGGACATGTCACTAAGTTGCAAGTGGTTAATAGTTAATATTTCTCTTTGAGGAAAGGGAAGCTACAAGGTACACTGACGCCTCTAGGCTTAACCAAACACTTGAACTGAGTAAAACAGATCCTGCAGCTGGTTTCAGCACCATCAGGATTACCTAGTCAGCATCTCCAGTGTGTGGACTCTGTGGAATCATGTTTACACTGGTGTTAGTCTTGTTTAAAGTCTTATTCAGATTTAGACGTGGGCTTACTTTTGATATTAAATAAACAATTTAAAACACAATGAAATATTTGAAAGAAGTAACAGTGCCATGGCATGATTACCTATTTTACACTAAGCAGACTTCTTATGCCTATGTGTCTGCTCTCAGTGCCTGTGTGTTGATCATTGAATTAGATGTTATTTATAACCAAAAACGTGACACAGTCATGGCTTTCCTCAAAAGCCTCCAGGGGTGTGGGTATGACTTCTTTTAAAATCGTGAGGCATACCATTAAGCAACTCCACTAGCTATGCTGCTAGATTGAACTACTTTAAAGGATTATGGATTAAGAATACATTTAAGACAGTGGGATGTTGGTGAGAGCTCATACAATGTGTTTCCATTCATTCCACCTTCCCTGATTCTGCCAGCCCCGAGCACAGCCCGTTCACACTGGGGAGAAGACTCTTAAAATAGAGATGGGGGGATATGGAGTATGCATTTGCATTACCCTAAGAGAGCGACAGAGATGGAGAAAGAAAAGAGAGAACAGGGAAGGAGCTGCATGGCAGTCTTACCCCTCGAGGGGTGGGGAGGGGGGTGAAAACTCTCTGATAACATCCAGGCCATAGAACAAGGACACTTCTCCTTTCAGATGAGTCACTATGAGGGCAACACACACAGGAGTGCAGATTGGACCCCACTGGCAAAGCAAGCTGCATTTGACTGCTTCATCAAATTACAACAATGGCCCCTTGAGTGTCTGTGTGTGTGTGTGGGAGAGAGAGAGAGAGAGAGAGAGAGAGGGGTATATACATACTGTATTTTTTCAGATGTCAAAAATATGAATATTAACTTATAATGGGGTCTTGATGTCAACTCAGTAGCCACTATTATTACTCCAGTAACTTCCACACTTCACCACTAAATCCCACACACTGGACTGTTGAACACTACAAAATTATGAATTGAAATTAGCTCATTTAGGCAACAAAAATTATTAAACCGATGCCATGAAGGTCATATCATTACCATCATAAGATTCCATTAAAAGTGATATATTTACATTGACAATTAACTATTTTTAAGCCCTATATTAATGCTTGTACATGTCACCCTGACAGCGTATTCTGGCCCAGTTCAACCAATCACTCCACATGTGGCTATGGTAACAGGGTGGTGTTGTTTTGGTGCATCAGCAGCTCAGAAAAGTTTACCTGACATAATATTATTGCTGAGCCTTGAAAATCATATCCATGTCTAAGTGAACTCTCCATGTCTACAGTGAGCGCGCCTCTCCACTGTCCAGGAAACACATCCATCTTCTGCTCCACAGATCACTGCTTGGTCAGCTGAGACTGATGATTGTACCGTACATAAATGACATCACGCGCTGTCACACTATGATAACAGTCCTAAGCTTTTAATAATAGAGGAGGGTTCAAGCCATATTAGCATCACACTAAATTCACAAGTGCATGAAGCCTTAGGGAGCTGAAAATGCTGCTTAATCTCCCTAAAGACTAAAGTGACCTCGAAAAAAGAAACATGAAACACAACGCTGACGCACAGTAAATAATATCATCACTTTTAGTAAACTGGTAATTGCCTTGCTTTCTTATAGAAAACACAAATTTTACATTTATGGAAATTACTCTGACCCCTCTGGGATTAGTGAGAGAAACATTTTTTTTTTTTTTTTGCCTCAACTGCAGCATATTGAGAAAATGAGGGCATGATAAGAGTCCTTCTCTGCCCTTCCCAGTTCCATAAATTCCAGTGTGTAGCTTTAAGAGAGTCTGACCCAGAATAATCACTGTTTTCAAGAGGAGGTCAGCAGAGATGTACTGTAAAGCTGAGACAGCCTCAAGTAGGGAAGCTCTAAACAATTGAACTTAACTACTGCTCTCTCTGAAAAAAGAGGAGCAGTACAAGCAACGGCATTACATGTCAAAATACTCTGGCCATTGTTTTGGTCATGTATTATATGAGTGATACATTGGTTTACACATAAAGAGAAACAAAGCTAATCATCCTGTCAGAAAATCCAGCACAAGACATTTTATACATGCGCACATCTTATTTTACTTGGGACATTTCCCTTCTTCGTCATACTTCTATGTACTATTTCACTAGATCAAGCTTCCCTTACACAATGAGCAGGGCTGTAATCCCTGGAAATAAAATATTACATGTTACATATTACAGTGTCAGGTGAGCATTAGAACAGGTGTTTACATTCTAAGAATCAAATTATTGCATTGAAATTGGAACTGCCATAACAGCACTGTTAAAATAGGCAGCATGGAGCGACAGTCAGGTGCAGACAGTTTCATTTACACATGAAGACACTGTGGAATATCATACACAATTTTAATTTGAGAATTGCTCAATATTTGAAATTACTCCCATGTTGTTATTTAGTTATTGCATACTAGGAAACCATAAGGCTTGCCTTCCTGAACCATGTGTTGTCTTGAGCTGTCAGTGAATAACATGTCTTAAGATGGTGACTGACTTTGTAATAAATTGGTAGTGCCGTTGACAGACTGATGAAAGATTTCGACCTTTAACTGCAGTATCTACTGAGTGAGATTGATAACAATCTCACATTTACTGATGGTGCAGCTTCTAAAGCAAAAAAACAAACAAACGGAATGAATTTATTTGAACAGCTAAACAAGTTCAACATGGATCATCATGTCTTACTGCAAGTACGATCAATGAAAATCCTCAGGCATAAGCAATACAACTTAACATCAATACTCTAATCATAAATACATCAAATATTTTTTGTCATTGACTGAATATTTCCAACAGTAATGGGGAATTTTGAGTGTCTGAAATTTCTTTAGAAAGCACAATAATTGTGATGTGGTTGATAAACAAGATGACAAAAAGAGGGACTGATGGCAGAAAGTAATACTAACACAAGAATGTTTTTCCGCAAGCACAACTAATGTCGTAGGAAGCAAGTGGCTGCAAGGAGGGGAGAATTACCAGGTTCAGTAGGAGGTTATATCTCATTATCATTAAAAAATCTAAATGATGGGTAGTAATGGATTATGATGGAATTTTTACGACCTTGACCGTCGAGTCTAATGCAAACTTTGAATGGTCTTACAACTAATTTGTGCTGTGTTCGAGGGGCAAATACTTATATATAATTATATTATCATTGTTATTACATACTGTTGTTATTTTATTATTGTATTGTATGTTTGGGAAATACACTGGAGGTCTTTTAAAGTGTACAATAAATTCCTTCTTTCCTTGCAGCAGACTGAATTTATTCATATATTACGGTTTATATTTCTTCTTTTTATGCATGTGTGGGGTAAAGCAGAGAATTGGGCTGGGGACTTTTGGGACATTTAGATTATAGAGTAAAAGCGAGACTCTTTTGTTGCAGAGTGCAAAACTCTCAGGGGGAGTGAGGGACTATGTGGGAGCTTTAAGAGAAACTCACTTACTCACACACACTCCCTGACCATTCAGCTCCCCTTAATACACCTGTCTCTCAGGTGTTCCTCCTTCTTCTACAGTGTTTTCCACACACTGGGGACAGCATACTAAAGAAATCCTGGCCTGAGACAAGAAAACTCTGCATTGTTCAAAGAATAAACGTCTTGGCTGGTTATTTACAGCATACATATAATACAGATTTTTATTTTTTTTTTTACTAGCTATTTTCAAGTCATTCTCTTGTCTGCTTATCTAGTGAAGCGACTTCTGCCAAGACCTGCGGTGTAATCTACACCCCTATTGTTTCTTTGCAAATGTTCTTGGATCACTCAGAGACTCAAACTGCTTTTTGGAAGCGGCCTGATCACTGCATTTGAATTTGTATCTCGCATTTGTTATTTCACCAAGCAAAATAACAAATTGGCCACACTGGTATCACTGTTTTTTTTATCCATCCAGATTGAAGTGTCTGGACAACTACTGCATAGATGGTCATTAAATTGAATGTATTAGACCAGAAGATAATGACCGCTGATATTTGTAATTATTAACCATTCAATAAAGGAAACTTTCCAGAGCTGATATAACTGATGCCAGTAGTATCTACACTAACCTCTTCAGGAGTCGCCATCACTTCTCACATATGCTGTTTGACACACCGAGCATTAAACTACATCCAAGTAGTTTCTCATAGGACTCTAATTGGAACTAACAAACACATTAGCTTGAGTCCTGGCAAGATTGCTTGCGTGTTCTCCTGAATTTCCAGCTGCCTCACAGAGTTCATTAAGCACTACTAGCATGCCAAACCCACCACATACTCCAGACAAAAAAAAAAAATGGAGCAAATGCGAGCAAAGGCAATAAGGTGAACAGCACTTTAGGATCATTTAAATGACATTACACTACACTAAAGAAATTGTGCAGATGAATGTCTCTAGCACTTAAATATCTATCTTACAATTGTTATTCATAATGCACTTATGCTCCAGTATCACATGAAGTCATCCCAGTCTCACCTCATTACCCTTCCATCCTCTAATATATTGATCGCTGGAACTTGACAGAGGGATGACAGCTACAGTACAGAGTAATCTAAGTGTCTCTTGAGAGATAACACCTAAATTGACTGGAATCATCTCCACTTGCACAAAGAAATAAAATCCACACAAGGGAGTGTAATCATGCGTACAGTTGGAAAGAAACGCCCAACTGTCATTTAGGAATATATGGCCATTACAATGGCTGAACTTCTCAAGACAAATGTGTTATTCATATGAAAAATATGGCAGGGCTGCCTTTCCAGTCCAATAAACTCAATAAACTGTTAATGATAAAGCAAATTGAAAATGTCAGAAGGTATACAAAATGCTGAAAGGAATTCTCTACAACCTTGATGAATGGTGCTGCATATTGGATATTCATGAATTATGAGGCTACATGGCTCGTTCCATTATTCCATTTAAAACTCATTTTAACTGGCACTCGGCCCACAGTCCTGGACACAATAGAACCTGTTATGACACTGAAGACAAACCATTGCACATTGTTGAAGTAGTGCTTCACATTCTGTCAGACTCCAAGGTAAATTTTTCACTAAAGCAAAGCAAAGCCTCATTTATCAAAATCGTCTGCAGGCCTTAATGTGTGTTAATAAGGTAACGAGTTTGAAAGAAGGAATGACAGTCAGCATACTTCTGCTTTTACATTTTCACACAGTACGGCACGCAAAGCTTAGCACTCATCTAGAGACATGATGATCAGCACATTTCTTATCCGCCATAATTCTTACACAGACAGTATCATATTGTGGCAGCAGCTCAAAATGAACCATTAGCAAAATGTGCTATTGTTATTTTAATCCAGTTCTGCTCATTTTTTTTGCCTTTGCTTGGCACTTTTTCCCACTCTCTCTTCTCCTATTCTGCAGAGCACTTTTCAGAGATTTGGCTCCAGCAGCCTTTTATTTCCAAGGCAAGATCAAGGAGATGGCAGATTCTGGGGCTTAAAGTCCTGATGTCTGAAGGCTGGCAATGATTTTTCATCTTCACAGCTGATAAACCTTGTGTTTTCTGCTTATATTTTTTAGAAACAGAGGTGAAGATGGCAGCACTCCATACATGGGTTAAAATACGTTATGGTTATGATAATCCCACACTGGCTAGTGGCTATACTCAATATTACTGTATGAACAGTAACAGACAGTGAAAAAGGCAGAGAAAAAGCTACAGAGAATTATCAGTCTGCAACTCTCCTTGACTTAAGATGAGATTTAACTTTGTTGTTTTGGTTTTCTGGTCCACAACTTGAGTATTTTGGTTCATTTCCACCTCTCTCATAATGACTAGTTTCATTTTTAAATGGGCCAGATCATTTCCAAAAATAGCTGGGCACTGACATTACTTAAACTGCAGAAAATAGTGAATTTGTTGGGGACTATTCTCTGATGTAGACTGATACACATTTGATACACTAGTATTTACAGAACCAGGATGTCAGTATGTTCAGGAAAAAGTCAAACCAGAGAAACTCAGGCTTATTAATATGTTTATCATTATATGTTTATGTTTTTGGACAAAAGTGGCACGATAACAGGGATTTAACTTTAATTTGAATTTGAATGAAGGTGTCTATTTACTTTACTTGCATGTCTGTGTATATCAGGCTTCAACTCCAGAGACAATACTTGTTAGTAGGGTCAATTTATTGTTGGTTTTAGTCTTTTATGAGGTTTGTTTATAACAATAAAATATATGAATATAACTTGTTGTATGTTTTAATAATAAAATTGATAATAATCTTATAGTGCCTTGATTGACTGATTGATTATGCTATGGAAAACTTATGCTACTTAGCTTTTCATTATACGGTTTATTGTAGGAGAATGTAATAATACATCTTAATATATCATATACCTTTTACAACACACAAAATAAAGCCCATGACATTTTCTGATTTAATTATAATATATCCTGTGATTATAACACCTTATGGTAATTTATGGTTTTATGATGAACATTTTAAGCGGTACATATTTTCTGATCAAAGATACTTGATCTAGTTAGACTAGTTGTCGTTTGTATTTGCATTGCCGTTGTGAAAGTATTGTGTGTTTCATGCAGTACAGCTGAGGGGGTTCATCCTCCGTCCGCTGAAAGGAGGAGCTGTAATACCTCTGAGTCTCTATTTGCAGCCTGTTGAATATGCAATCATGCCTTTGTTGGAACTGAAGAGGGCTGTGTGCTCTAAGCTCTCAGACTAAGCGACAGGGCAAATATAACCCAGCATACATACACACACACACACACACACACATGTATACACATGCAAATGGCTCTGTGGTGGGAAGCTCTATCGCCAAGATACACAGGAACCAAATCGCTTATTCCCTCTATGTTGTGTTTCTAATTTGTTGATTATGGTGGCTAAATCCTCCTAGATCCTGTTCAAACTAAGTGACACGCCAGTGATGTCATCTGAGTGTGATAAGTATCGAGACTGGACAGGTGTTCACAACGGCTGCTCTCACCTCCCACAGATTAATGACAAAACACAAGAGAAACATGTCACTCAGGTTTTTTTTGTTTCATATTGGCTCATATGAACACTTTTAAAGGGCCCTTTTAACATCTTATTTTGAGGAATCAAAATTCAACATTTTCTTCTGTCCATAAGCAGCATATCTTATTATTCAAGGACATGAGCGATTATCAAGGTTACTTTGAACATGTAAACTTCTGAAAAGATGATGAAAAGAAGCAACGGTGGATGGATGCTGAGAATCTTTGTAGATACGTAATCTTCTGTTTTGACATTTCAGTGTGCTGCACAGTACAGTGTTCCCCTGGACTTCTATAATACATTTTACTTCATTGAATCTTTTCATCATCAAAATGCACCATTTGAAATTATCTCTCCGTGTTTGTTGTGTTTTTTAGGATATCAGCTAGGATGTGGCCGTGAGACTTTGAAAAATGCAGGCTCTGAGGTGTAGGAGTTAAGCTCTCCTCCGTAGATATCCTGTATTAGAGAGATAAATACCACAGTTGGCTCTCCAAAGAGTTCTAGAGATTTATGGATTGCCTCTGTGTAGCACGCCTCTGGGAGGCAAATATTCTATGAAATTGTCCACATGTTTTGGTAGTGTGCAACGCACACAAACGGACTGCATCCGTGCCTGTAAGCCTGAGCTGCAGCAGCTGCTACTATGGTTGTAGTTTAAGAAATACTGTTGCATTGCCGATGTCGGAACATAATTCATAGAGGAAAACAAATGAAGAAATAAAAGGCTGGGCTGGGTGGAGAGTGTGTATGTGTGTGGTTTGGAGGGGGTCTAAGATGCAACAGCCAAGGGTGTTGCATCATCCCATTAATTACCCTACTGCACAATGTCCTCCACTTCAGAGTACATGACCCACATGCTCAGAAAGATAAGCAGGGCTGTAAAGAGCATGGGAAGAGGGGGAAAAGGGGGAAAAAAGGATCAGACAAACAGGAGAACATTCCAATAAACACAGCCCCTCACTGTTAACGTTTTTATTTCAGCCGAAGCCTGAATCCATGTTAATTACCAGAGTAGCTGGGATATAGGAGAAGATGATGTGGGCGGCTTTCTTTTGTTCATTTATGAACTATTACGGTGGAAAGTGGTCCACTGAGAGTCGCCCCCCAAGTCTGGAGACGACCAGTTAGTGTGAAGGGCCATGACGGATAAATCTGATCCTTTGTAGAGGCACTATTGATCCAGCAAAAGCTCACTACATGAATCAAGTATGAGCCCTGTGCTGTTAGTTCCTTCACTCCGTGGGATGGATGTGCTTCAGTGCAATGGAAACACACACTTTCACATGTAGCCCGAGTTGGACGAGCTGGTCATTAAACCCAATCAGGCTGAGGACTGCTGGCACTGTGGTGGGAACTTGGACCTGAATTTCATGAGGTCTGAATGTGGGATTTTTAGTTTGGGAAGAGATCAGCATCACTGTTAGCCCAAATAGCTCATACGAGAAGAAGAAGCTGTTAGCCCACTCCTGTGCAACAATGTGTGTGTTTTGTCCTGGAGGTCTACTGTCCCATGATGCTCTAAATCCTGTTTTTCGGGGTTTTCAAGTCCAAAACTAAAAGTGAGTTATAGTTATAATCTTTGTTATTGAATATTTGGCCAACAGAGCCTAATTTATTCCTTTTCCAAACACTACATGAGCTGAACTCCAGTCCACTCAGTTCAAGCTTCCACTATGCAGTTATGGTCTAATTATGTCTCTTCTCTACAAATTGCTATGCCAGTCAATGACATGTCACGTCCTTAGCAACAATGTCCCCTCCCTCTCTCTTAGTCTTTTCTTGCTGTCTTGGTCGTCTCCCCAGCATGGTCAGATGAACCAGCATTCACTTCTGTTTTGTCTCTTTCACGGGGACAACCTGTTCTGGTCCTTCTGGATTTAACAGACTGCCGAGCACAGGGTGTTTACGACATGCACGCACACGCACACTTACACACATAGCGCACAGACACAAATCTCTAGAGGATAGGATCTCAGAGAAGCAACACAGCCTATTTCACTGCAAATTAGGTTAATCATGCTCCAGAGAGGCCCAGTTAATAACCCTCATAGAGGCCATTAAGATGGCACCTAAATCACAGGAATATCTGAATATCAGATGGCCTCTCACACAGCAACGCCACGTTGAGCCTTGGAGTTCTTGGTAGAGCTAGCTGTGAGGATGCTGACTCCTCATAAGAGAAAACACCTAAGTGTGGAGTATAATATATTAGGAACTCTGGTTCATTAAGCCTGTGATATTGATCAAAATTAGACTATTTCTGTGATACAAAACAGTTTTCTTGTTTAAGCCTGGGTAAAGCACTGAATACTAAGTACATGATCA
The DNA here is from genome assembly GCF_000972845.2 of Larimichthys crocea. NCBI lineage: Eukaryota > Metazoa > Chordata > Actinopteri > Sciaenidae > Larimichthys > Larimichthys crocea. The sequence goes on from NC_040025.1 coordinate 1,267,180, forward strand.
CTGGGAATATCAATACAAGGACATAATTCCTGAGCTTTTGTTGCTCAAGATTCATTCAAATCACCTTTGCTCTTTTTCTTATTGTATTTCTAAAAGTCCCTTTGAACTAACACTCCAAACACTTGACTCACTTGTATTTACCCTATGCCCATTCATTACATGAATTTATCCAGGCCAGAAAAATCTAGACATGTGCAGGATCAGTCACCTGTACCTAACAAGTGAAAATTGAGAAATGAAGCCCTCCTGAAAGGCAACCGGTGCCTCTGCCAATAATATTTCGCAGCTGCAGTGTGCCAAGGCTTGATAGTATCCCCAGTGCCTCAGCGGTATGAGCTCACCGTGGGGATCCTAACTTCACGTCCAGGAAAGATTGAGACCGGAGATCCTGAGCCTGGGAGAGATCATAACTCCCTGCTGGTTTACCCACAAGAGAGAGACTCTCCGCATTGAGCTTGTTATAATTCTGTACCATTACAAGCCCTCGCACCTTGAATCAAAACTAAATTAGTCTTCTTTGAGATACATATACATATACAGATACAGATACAGGTCTCATACAGTACCGAAAACCATTACTTTGACTGAAAATCAGCAGCAATGCATGTGCTTTTATTCAATTTAACTGGACATGTTGGGTACTTTATTGTCCTACTAGCACAGTTTTGTTTTCCTTTCCATTTGCATCCTGAGTAATAGTGTTGCGCTTAGTTAATGCTATAGGGAGAATTTAATTATACACATGATTCAAGCCAAAGAACAAACCTCTTGCCATTGCCAGAGTTTCAGTTTTGGGTGATTTTAACATGATTAAGCAGTTTTCAACAAGCAAATGTGTTACACAGTTAGTACTTCTACACCACATTAAGCACCTAACTTATTTCAGGAGTAATACAATTAGTGCTGAAACCTTACAGTTATATATCTATATATATTCAGAACCAACCACAGTTTTCACCATTAATTTATTACACAAAAGGTGTAATATATTAATTTGGTCACACTATTGTGAGGGTTGGCACCTTTTTTTCATCAAACCTCTTTTGGACTGTTGGTTGGACAATGGAAACAATTTGAAGACGTCATCTTGGGCTCTGGGACGTTATAATTGGCTTTTTTGTTTGGTTATACTGTCTATTTAAAAACTAAACTATTCATTGATTATTCAAGCTTAAATTGCATCCCTTTAGATTTTTTTTTAACTCAATTACAGCAGAAGTGCCTCCTGCTCTTGCTCCTGACAGAAGGGCAGGACAATAGAGTTAAAATAGTTACTACACTATGGAATATATGGAAAATGTATAAACAATCTCACAGAAAATAGACTAATTGATCTAAAGTTAAGTTCCAGTGTTGAGCATCAGATTTTGTAAAAAAATAATGTATTGTTATTTTTTCATTCTAATGTGATAATGAGTGACTGTTTGAATGACACAAGTTTGCGAAATGACAACATGACATGATCATAACCTATCATCATATCATTACATTAAGTCGATAAACGATGAATTATCTGACAGCTTTAGTCCACGATTGTTTTAATGAGACGGTTTGCCCGGATTACACGAGGAGTAGGCACAGAGGTTGTCTTCAAAATCCTTACTGTATGTAGAATATAATACATTTAATTGTAACTATATATTATATTATACTGTATAATATATCTATGTATCTATCCATCCATCCATTCTTCTCTCCAGATTTGCTAGTCATTGCTGTTGTGTTTTACGCCCACGTATCAAGTGTCTGTAGGTGGTCTGTTCTTTGTCTGTTCCAACAGGTACAGGAGCGTTCTCTGCACAGGCTCGCTCTCTCTTTTCTTCTGCTTGTTACTCCAAAAAAATTTTATACACAACCTGTACTGGAAAGCAGGGCTTTATCCCACACACTGAATGTTCAGGAAACCAAATATTGCCATCACTGACAATAACAAACAATACTGTATACAAATACAAGAATTTATCTGGGAACATGGTGAATAATTACAAATAGTGAACAGCTTCAGTTCATAACAGCAGTTGCCGTTCTTCTTATGTCCTATTTTGATGTTCCACATCATGTCAGCAAGTGACAGGGAAATTCTTGAAGATGGAAATTGGTTTCTCTGTGCCTGTGACTGATCCATCCAGAGATACAGGGACCTAAATGCATTTCATTTCACCATCTTATACAACTGTTCTGTCTTTACGCTGTGTACTGCCGCTACCCTGCGAGGTCAGCCCTGAGATGTACAGTGTGTGTCATGCATAATAAATGAACGGCAGCAAATGGGCAGGAATTAGAGCTACCGGTGGGAATGAGATCCAGCAGGTGGCAAGAGAATCTCACCGCTGGCAGGTTTGGTCTCATTTCACAGCATGTCATTATTGCTCTAAACCTATTTTACGGCAAATGAATGAGCTCAATTTTAGCTTTTGTTTGTCAGACTTCCTAACTAAGTCAGTAGATTGGTCCCCATACTGCTTTAGTTTAGGGAAACCATTTCATCATGAAAGCGGAGGAAGTATCTATTTATTATGTTTGTTCTATGACTGGAAAATGTTCCACTGAGAAAGTGTGTGTGGATGTTTTTTTGGGAGGAATGAAGTAAAGCTTACCTCTCCATCCGGGCTGTCTACATGACATCCTCTCCTCTAAGCACTGCTCAGTACATACACCCATATTTTTCTGGGAGAGGGAAAATCTACACTAAGGCACTCCAAATTTAATTTAATCATAACCGCACAAAGAAATCAATCTAGCCTAGAATTAATTCCACCTATAATTTTTTTAATTTACATATTAACTACATGTTTCTGTGCGCGTGCGTGTGTGTCTCACAAAGTGTGTGCTGACAGACCTAACCTTGAGGGGATGTATGCGCGTGCGGCCGTACACGTGTGATTGGGGGGCGCGCGCGCGCGCGTGTCTGCGAGTGTGTATGTGAGTGTGGCTTGCGCCGTACTATTGGCGACCCCTAGCGTACAGGACGCGAAATATTCAACCATATTCTTCCCTTAAACATCACAAAACATTATCAACATAAAGCCTCCGCCTTAACTACGCCCGGTGACAACACTCTAACCGGAGATAGTCGGTGTAAGTGAAGAACTTTGGTAGAAAAGCACCGACATTTGCGTGTTTTTGAGAGACATATTGATGCATGTAAGCTAATCATCAATTCCAGCAGACTCTCATAACTTAGCAGTGGCGTAGATTAAAAAAATAATACACATGTTGTCCAGCAACGCCGTCAAACGTGAAACATGAAACAATATCCGCATGTGTCGGTTCTCCCAAGCATTTATTGACTAGAATAGAAGTGCATGATATTAAATTGTTCGTGTCTTACCTGCGCGCAACACTCCGTTTTATCCACATTTTTTCTCTTCTGCCGAATCCGACTCAGTCCTCCAGGTATCCTCCCATTTAGATGGGTTTCCACCAAAGTCGACAGTAGCTGATAAAAAAAAAAAACACTCAAGTGACGGACCTTACTCCAGCTGTCAGTAACGCAACCATTATTTTTAAGCCATATCCTCCAACGTTGCGCACATGAAATTCCTCCAACAGCGCAGTCAAATCCCACTAACAAAAAAAAAAACAAAAAAAACAGAACAAATAGTCAGGTGTCTTTTAAGTTGCTCGTCAAATGTTCTTCTGGCGATAATCTTCCTCGTTATCAGTTAAAGTCCGCGTGCAAGGCGGACAGGTGAGCGGGAAACCAGAAGAGGTACCTTCAAACTTTGCCTTCACGCAAAATCTTTCATTCCCCCCACCCCCAGAGACGGAGAGACAAAGATGTAAGCTGCGGAGAGCAAAAACAAAGGCATGTAGTTGGCATCCTCGTCGCTGAAATGACAGCGTAGCTTCTCCTACATTGTTGAAAGAGGCAGATGAGCGTCCAAAAAAAAACAAAAAAAAAAACTGGGGGGTGGAAGATGAGGATGTTCGGTTCTCTGAAGCACGGAGGAGACAAGTCACCGCTGGCAGGGGGTCCTCATTATCTATTCACATCTCTGGAGGTGTTTGGGGTTTGGGGAGAAGGGGTTAGACAAAGTGCAAAAATAATAATAATAAAAAAGAATAGGTGCAACTGAAAAAAGAAAGAGGGGGAGCGACGGATGAGAATCCTGGAGGTTTAGAGTTGTTTCAGAGGAGTTGGACAGAGGGGGAATGAGAGCTTGTCATCAGAGGGGGAGAAGGAGGCTGGTCCGTCTCCTGCTGCTCCTCTTCTCTCAGACTGACGAACGACCTGCCTGCTGAGAAACACGCTGCCGTGACGTCATTTTAAAGCCGAATATGTCATGTGCCGGAGTGTCTCGCGTCATGTGGGTGCACACACTCATGAGTGTCAGATCGGGTATGACAAGGGGCAGTACTGTCCAGTTCAGTACAGAGCTGCAGAGTGTCGGATTGAGCCATTTGAGTGGAGTGAAACCTGCAGAGAAATGGCTGGAAATAAATCAGAAAAACATTCATCATTGTGTCAAACACATACAGTCACATACAGCTGATGGAGACCAACAGTATAATAATGTATGATGTAACCTTTTGTTTCTGCCATACAGGGTTCCTGACAATTTGAGCATGATTTCAGCTCTCCCTTACCTGTACCACTGCGAAATGTAAGTGGAAACAACTTAATTATTATTCTAATTACTATTATAATTGATCTTGAAAGATAATACATATACTGGTAATAAAAGCAAACCAGTATGAAAGTAATTTTAAATTGATTGCTACTTTAAAAAAATGAATGGAAACGTGCAGAACAAAAAATCAGTTGAGATTATTGGAAGAAACAAAACAAATTAAAGCTGCAACGAGAATAAAAATAAAAATAAAAAATAATAATTTAATTATATTTTAAAGGCTTCTGCTGGCATATGGTTTTGTTTCCAGAAAAACTGGCCAATGCCTGTGAAAATTGGTACAGTCTATGCATGCCTTTTACTCAGGAGTTCCTTGCTGTACGCACCAGTGTGTTTTTGATGCATCCACGAGGGGGTGCCAAAGTTAAATATGTTTTGACAGCATTTATAATGTGACAAACCGTAGTTTGGTTTTTGCTTGTTGGCCAAGTAGTGTGAATAGCCATTTAATGTGATTATTCGATGAGACAAGCTCTGCCTATTACAAAGCTTGGGGAATGTTACCTTTTAGCTAAAGAGTCATTTAGCTGATTATTGCCTTGTTTTTATAAGGGTGCTCCCATAGATCGACTACTGATGACTATCAGACGATATTCACTCTAAAGGGTTTGATCACTGGTCTCTATAAACAGATCAGAAGAGCCGACCCGATGGTGCATTTATTTTATTTCACAGGAAAGCTATATCAGTGTACTTGGGGGGCCACCCGGGTACATTAACAGCTCGTGAACCATTTTAGCATTTTGCATAGAGAGAGAGAGATTATCTAGTGTTATGTTAAAAGGCGTATTGTCATTTTAATAGGCTACATTATAAGCCTTGTCCACCAATGAAGGATTGTGGTTGCACAATCCAGTAGAATTATATTGGTAAAATAAGAAATAACCTACTAGAAATAGATCCCGCCCCCCTTCTCCTCCACAGTTACAAAGTCATTCTGTATATTTGCTAAGCTCTCAGCTGCTCCCAATAACCAAGCGTAGGCTGCTCTGGTTTTAAGTTGTGTCTCCAAGAGAGAGAAAGGAATATGTTGCCAGCCCATAAATGAACAGTTGTCAATTAATGATACTGTCAGATCTCTGAATTTTAAAACTTAATGTACAATGTTGTTAAGAAGAGTTACGTAAATGAGTAATGCTACAGGATAAATTGAAGGCTTCAAATAGACTCTGTGATCATATGAGCGTGATAGGCTTTCCAGTGATTCATGATTTGACCCAAGAATCCTAATCAGTGCACTTTTACTAAAATATGTAACTGGGATAATTTCATTGTCATGAAATGATTGCTATATTGCAAAACCATTTAGTTTCAGGAAGCAGCAATATTAGTACATAAGATAAGAGTAATCTTATTATATTGGCATTAAATATTTTAGATGTTTTAAGACAGCTAAAGCTTATTTACAAAGTCTTAATTAATATTACTGTATTATTAATATTCATTGGAAAAGGCATCTCCTGCCCCCTTTTCATTTAAGAAAATCTGATCCCTAGTGTGTTGCCCACTGCTTATCTTGGCAGTAAACAGGTTCATACTACTTATAGATCCCATGTCCCTAGGCACAGGTGACCTGTCACACCACTAAAAGTTGCTGGTGTTGCAACAAGGACATGATCCCTCTCCAGTTTCTGAACTTAGAATACTATTAGCTGTGTTTGTTGGAATGAAAGACCACGGCAGAGATGCTTCCCTGGTATGTTGGTTCCCTGTGGTGGTGGTAGTGGGCAGGAATTTTGTCACTGCACCCAAGCAGAGACTTTATTGTAAGTGAATGTGAATGGTTTAAGATGACTGCTTTTGTCATAAAAAGCAGAAACAGGACTTGCCTTGCTAGCGAGAGATTTTTACCTAGCTGTGCTATTAGGAATAAAGTTAAGGGATCCTGGAGGAAATATGAATGCTGGTATTAAATTTATAGCAATTCACACTTGAAATGTATTGTTGACTGATATGTATCGACAACAGCCCTGTGATGAACTGGCGATTTGCCCAGGGTGTACCCTGCCTCTTGCCTAATGTTGGGATTGGTTCCAACCACCCATGACCCTGATGGGAAAAGGATAAGCGGTAATGGTTATGGAAGGATGGATCAATGACTACAAAATTTCACTCAAAAACAAAAATGTTTTACAGCAGCACTAGAGGCATTGTCATTGAAGTCATTTAAGTCATTAAGATTTATCCTCTGGGGACCATGTATTTTTTACATGAACTTTGATGGCAATCCATCCGATAGTTATTTAGATATTTCTTTAAGGACCAGAGGACCATTATTGCCATCCCTATTCCCAAAACAGGGTGCCTAAAAATTATATTTATAAGTCTTGGAGATTGTGATCTTTCTTCTTATCAAACAAAAATGCAGTAGAGTTCAGTAAAGTTTATTGTATTTAATATGGATGTGGTTATAACATTAAAATTGCAACATGCAATTATGCCGAAGATTTTCTTTGTAAAGGAGAACACTACATATACTGTATATATAGACATAATATAGATGGATGTGTAATGATGTCAGAATTCAGGATATCTTAGATGTCAGGATCCATCGCATCACCCTGAGCTTCAGAGTAGTGATAACTCCCTAAGCTGTGGTTAATGTGTTTTCTCATAATATTTACCAGCTGAATGCTGAAGTGAAATGTACTTTGTAGTGGGATGGGGGTGGTGCTGGCTTATATCTACCATCTTTCCCATATGACATGAATGCAGCATTAAACTGTCATCCTGGAGGCTTTTTAGACACCTGTACTACTATGTCAGCGGGAGGCAAAATCCCATTACATTAGAATCAACGTGCTGATGTGACCGCATGGTAAGATAGGTGAAAACATTACTTATGACAAGATCAACTCTTGCGTGAGAAAAATAGAGAATGTGGAGGCCCTCCTTGTACACCTCAAGGTCAAATTGTCAAACCGATGAACACATCACACCTGTTTTTAGCGACTGCTCTAGCCTTTCCTGAAAAAAGAAATATTACAGAGATGAATTGTTTATGCTTGCTGTATTTGGACTTGTTCTGTACACGAGTTCTCAATGTGCACTAGACACATTCATATTTTTATCCTGTAAAATGATCTTCCCTTCACCTCAGGTGTGGCGATGTAGATCTGTTAGGCTTTTGCTCACATTCTTTAGGACTGCCTTGATATATACTGAAGCAATGAACACTTTCCTCTCAAGAATTGCAGCTGTTTATATAATTTGACTGCTCCATACATGATGAGGCAACTTTCCTCCCTGACTAATTGTTGCTATAAAGCACACTTCTGTCAAATACACTCATTACTGCATTAGTGTGTATACATAAATACTGATCCAAGTGGATTCCTCTGTCTGAGGAGCTTGTCACTAGCTCCCCAGCAGATGGAGGCTGTCATCGCTCTCCTTCTCTCTGTCACTTTCCCCCATCTCTTCCCTTCAGATTCACACTTCTTTTTCCCACACTCACTGTTTTGCATGTTGTCTTCCCGTGTCACATGTTTGTGTACGTAGTTGTACTCGCACATGCTTGTTTCCGTCACTTCATGCAAGCAACGTAAGTGTGATAAAGTGTGAACAGGCTTATTTTGCTTCAGAGACACAGTCACAGGTTGTCATGCATGTCTAAGACCGTGGGTGGTTTCAGCTCACATGGACCTAAACGCAGCATACGAAACATCTGTTGTGTAAGCCATTAACACCATGCCACGAGAGTGCGAATTAAAAGGAAGAGGGATTTGAGTATTGCTGTGTATCTGCTAAGCTGGATTGAGTCATTCTGAACGGCAGTTGTGGGTACAGTTGAAGTGTGTAGGGGGTTTATTGCTGTGGTCGTGCTTATATATTGAATATAGCGACTTTACATGATTCTCACTGGGCAACAGTTTAGTTTGTTATTTTGACAGCAAATATAGTCGTGAAAATATCCTTCACAACTTTTGTTTAAAATTCAGAAGAACAGATAGAGATGCTGACACTTGAATCTGACAGAACAGAATCAGAACGCATTTTTCATGTGCCAAATGAGAATGTGCGAGGCAGTGTGCATTAAGATCAATGTGATGTACATGTGTAAGATTTAGCCAAAATGTTAATTATCATCTATGAGGTTAATCCATTGTCAGCCATTGTCATTAGTATGCATACTGAGTGGGCCTTCACTGTCTTGCAGGATCTTTAGAAGAAATGAACAGACACACTGGCAGCTTTAAAGCAGCATATTTCTTTCCTCTTTATTTGGCTAACTACTAAGAAAAATGTTGGCACATTGGCACTAAATGCTTCATATGTGCACTGGCTAGATGCTATGTTCGGTGCCGGGCAGGTATCATGTTTATTAGTGGTCTGATGTGGATGGAAATGAGGCTGATGGCAGCTGTGAGTGTGGGTCTTAAAATCAAAACAATGAGCAAAAGGAAAATCAAAAGTTGAGGAAATCTCACTCAGGTGATAATTATCTTTGGGTTTGTCACCATGAGTGACATCTATCACATTACACATAGTCATTTAATTCACTGTGAATATAAAAAATATTGACCAGTGCACCTTTAAAACAACAAAACCTGTGTTGTTCTTACTAGCTGTGCTGACAAGACACCTTTTATTTATTTAGTCAACTTAGTATAATTCCAATAAAAACAAATCTAATTGGAGACTCCAATGGAGACACTGTTGCCTATTTCGCATAGACATTCATACAGTAGAACATCTGGACAATGTTATTGGAACTTTTTTTTCAAACAGCTCCATTACTGACAGATACATTAGAAGATGTCTAAATGTTTAAAATGTAATTACGCTCACACACCAGCTCTCCTCTCCGGTTATAGAGCTCCTGCAGCAGTATTATACTGTTTAATGTCATTAAAATTTAAACATACACCGTGTTGATCCGAGTGACCACATGTGACTAAAACTGGACTGAGTTGATGTTTTAATTTAAAACTGTCAATTGAATATAATGTGTTGAAACTGGGTACATTTTCACAGGTTTTTATTATATCATTTTTGGATTTTACTGTAAAACTGATTTTACAAAGAGTGAATGGAAAGAAGCTAATTTCATGCTAGACTATCCAATCTAGCACTGGGCATCACTGGGTTAATTGAGCATACTCAGAATTTTATTGTAATTGTGTTAATTCTTGTCAAGTGATAGCACTATAATGGTTCTGTCCATATGCTTCCATTATAAAAATCACTTAATCCAGTGATTTGGCAGCTTTTCAGTTTTGCCTGTGCTTGATTACACAGGAGCTATCTATACTGTTTGTATATGCAAAGACCCATTTAACCAGCTATTAATATATGGTTCACTTCAGTGCTCTCCGTTCAGTGCTCATGTTTTAAAGGTTGGATAGGTTAGTCTGTCTTTCTGAACATTTAACTCAAAACAACATTACAAACTATATTTTTTTATTATATTTAAAAGTGTAGTAGAGGATGAATATTAAATCTAAAGCAGTTGAACTCAAATGTTAACTGAAGCAACTCTGTACACCTAAAGTATTACCCTACCCTACTGTGATGGATCCCCTGCCAAAAGTTTTGAAGCACTGAGAATTTATTCTCAGCTTTACATCTTTCAAAGTCAGTGCTTATAGTAAAATTTAAACTGTAATCACAAGCACTGATAAAATATATTGCAAAGGCTGCAATATGGACATTTGTTAGTTCCCACTTCATACTACGAGTGGCAAAAAGTGGTGCCAATCAGAGTTGGCTGGTAGGCAGGTCTCCCTGAAGCCTAAAAAATAATGTAAGGGAAATTGTCAATTGTCATGGGAGTCTGTGCATTTTTTGCAAGCAACTTTTAACATCACAGAATGTATTGTAGGACCTGAGGTTGGAAGACAAAAAATGTCTTACTCAGGTAGATTTACTGTAACTTTAAAGTTTCATTGACTTAATGAAAATTCAGAACAGAGACACTAGGAGCAGGAACAGAGGGAGAAGCACAGACACAGAACAATGGACAGAATACAGAACCGAGGAACTTAAACAGGACTGATGACTCATACACAGTCGGCCTGACCAGGGAAACCAAGAAACACAGAAACTAACTACACAAAGGAGGCATGACAACGAGACACAGGTAAACACAAATCAGGGACCTCTGAGGGGAGAATTACAAAATAAAACAGGACACACATGATAGCACCAAAACCCCTAAGTATATTGAACATGACCCTAGAATCAGACCAAGACTAAATGCATTGCTTTTGTTGGTAAATGTAATCTGTGTAAGGATCCATTCTACAGTTGCTGTAAGGGTAGAAAAAACATTGCTGTCAGTCTATTATCTGTTGTTATGGTTCACATAGAGGATGTCTTATAAATGGACTTATACAGGTAAGTCCTTCAAAATTCAAGCTTAGCACTCGAAGTGCTGATGAAAACAAATACATCAAGACAAAAAGTTGGTGCAAGTGTAACAGATGATCTTTCAGGGTTTCCATTTAGTTTGATTTACTATATCATTTTGTGCGAGGTGTCACCCTAAATAATTGCCACTTACTGATTTGTGTTGAGTCACACACCTTCAATGTTTAAGGAGAAGGATAAGCAGCACTCAAGCCATATTACACAAGGCATATTTGGATAAAAGAGCCCTTAATTTAGAACGATAGACTCGTAATATATTCCCACTTCTACGCTCTTGATACAGTCATTTACCATGGTAACCATACAGCATGTCATGGAAATCTGACATAATCACTATATCTCATGCGCCAAAAAATGTGGAGCATGAGACTTAGAAAGCTGATGTGTTACTATGGCAACATTATTTGGATGAATGTTTCAGTGGCAGCTGGGATGAACAGTAGAAATTCAAGGGATCTTTTTTTTTTTTTTTTGCAAGAAAATGAATAAAACTGTAATTTCAGATGTTGGGTTGGTAGTTTAATTAGATTAGGCTGTCACTGTATGAATGGACAGGAAAATGGTCGAGGTATTTATAGTCCCTGTTCTGTAGGTCTTCATCTCTTGGGTGTTATTGAGTGGAGAGCTTCAGCTAAAGGGATCCACTCCACCTTTTCATCCAATATGTTGTCTGTGAGGATATTTAATATAAAAGCAGCTTCCAACTGCTTAAACATGAAGGCAGGACTTCCACATTTACATCAAATGTCAGCAAGCATTACCTGAATCGTCTGCTGCCCGCTCAGTGCTCTGTGAGAGAGGCTAAATGGAGCTTACAGACATTCTAGTCAGGGAGACTACCTCATGTTGAATATTTTTTTCTAATACTCTCACAAAGCAAGGCCTCTTGGCTCTGATTCATTCATATATTTTCATTTACTTCTACAGTCCTGTCAGAGTACAATTCAAGAGGCAGCTCCCTCTTGGTTAACACCAACAAATCAAATCCAACTCAACTGCTCCCATCTTTTCTACACAGCCACAATTGTACTAATCAGTGTTCTCTCTGAGTATAGATGATTCAAAATGCCCAAACAGAAACAAATCAAACAAAAAAGTAAAGTCATATACAACAGACATTGTATGTTTGTTTGTTTTTTGCATTTCCTTTGTATTTTCATTGTTTCCTTTTCATATATACATTTATTTCAACAATAAAAAAACACACTAAAAAGACAATGATTTAGCCTTTTCTCTTTAATAGATGAATTATTTGTTTCTTTACTAGGTGAAGAGGTGTATTGAATTACAGTGTTGCCCAGCAGGGAGCAGCATACCTTTCTTAAGCCTAAATTCAATAATAATAATGATAATATAAAATAAAAGGGCAGAGATTTGTATATAGATGGTAAGAACATGTTCCCACCAATATTTTAGGAAGAAAAACTTGCCCTACCAATATTTGAGAAAACTCATTTACATTATCTTTGGAATGAAGAGCTCAGAGCTCTACATGCTTCTACCCCTGCTGAGATTTTCTCTCTCGCTGAGAGAGATTCATCCCATTGCTCCCCAGCGCCTAGTCAGCTACCAGTGTTGAGATCATACCTACCGCCCTTAGCATCATTGATGCCAAAATGAAAAACAATAAACTGTCCAATCACAGCTCGGGGGCATGTTTATAATCGCTGACATGGGCTAATGTCAGCAATAACACAAGGCCTTTGACATTACAAACAGTTTCCTGTAGGCTGCCCTCAAGCTGTGGACATAAAACAGGAAATACATGTAACAATGTATATTGCAGTTCACTTTATTTCTTCTTTGATTTGTTTTAGACGTTTGAAATCTCCCTTATTTGTGAACCCCTGCTAATACACTGTATAAAGTGCATTTGGAAGGGACAAAATATATATTTACTATTTAGTACGATCCCACCACCAGTTACACCCTATAAAATTAAGTTGGATTAAGAACTGTCCAAAACAAAAATGCATGATGTGCTTCCTTTTACATTTTATAAGGACATTATATCACAAAAATATTTAAATATATGAACTAGTCTTGTGAATTGTATATAATGTGTAACTATGGCAGAGTAAATCAGACATAATTTAAGCAATCTAACCTCCAATATTTTATGATTCATGTTGATTATAGTGGTTGTGTACCATGACTCTCGCTCCATGTGTGGAGCTGATTGTGATTTACATACAATCCAGCTTGGCCTTCAAGAGCATTAAGTAGACTGATACTGTGTTGTGATACTGACAGCATATCCAAGGACAATCTTTTGCTTTATTGAAATAATGGACAATTAGCTGTGTTGTTTGGGGGCTACTGAATGCTGGAGGTTGGATGTTTGGCAGACTCAACAGACTGAACAGGTCAAGTTACATAAACAGCTCTGTACTTATCGGTCTTATGGGTTATAATGGGATGTCAAACAAGGTGCAGGATGATAGGTGGGCAGTAAGTCTGATATGATAAACAGGAATAGCTCTACAATGGTTACATAACATACACAATCAGGCCACTGCATGTGGGATACTGTCTTTGGATCTACTGAGGAGCTAACAAGCAAATGAGGAACAGCTGTGTGGGGAGTTGGCTTATGGCAAGAGCAGTCAGGTGAATCTGTAAGTGGACAGGTGTGGTACAGCAGGGTCTGGAAAACGTAGCGCAAAACACAGCGATGAGGAAAAGAGAGAGAAGAAACTGATGAGTGGGAAAAGGGAGAAGATCCAGGCTTCATCATGAAATTCTAAGTTAAAATATATTTACTCATCATGGGGAGGAATACTCAGCCTCTTGTAAAAACGTCTTCAGTAGCTGTAGTTCTTTTTTCTTTTCTGGAAAGATTAGTAGAGCAGTAGAGCAGTAACAAAGATATTCGTATAACAAGGAAAAGTATTTTACATATTGAAACGTTAGACCTTAACGAATCCCACGCCACCCCTGTGAGATGGCTCTCCACAGTTAGTAATAATAATAGGAAAGGAAATACATTCTATAGATATAAACACACACACATATACACACACATACTGTACTTATCTACAAATGGAAAGCAAACAAATAATAAAATAAAGATCCACTAATAGCAAAAGGCATAACATGCCATGTTATACAAGATATATTCACCCTCTAAGTGATAGCTAGTCAGAGGAGAAAACAGATACATTTTTAAAGTAGGAAATACTTGCCAGTGATTTAAAAATGTTGAACCAGGCAGTAAGATCTTGATCTTCTCCAAGTTTAAGAAAGACATTGTATCGTGTTACCAAGAGGTACTAGATGGTGGTGTTTGCTGTTTCCATCTCTGAGTTAGCAGGAAATTAAATAACGTGCCTGTTTTCACATCAACAATATTGCCTTCTCCATGGCGATCATTGGGGATGGTTTGATTATTAGCCCTTGTATCTCAGAAACAACCTTAAAGAAGTGGTTCCAATAATCAGCCAGTTTTGGGTATAACAAAAACATGTGAGGAGCAGCTTTCGCAGGAAACGATACAGTCAGGGTATATGAGTAGCCGTAGTTCTTAACAGAAAATCTGTGTTACTGTGGGCTAACAAATGCATGCATGTTTTAAGAGAACTGGATGTTGTGTTCCAAGATTGTGCACATTAAACTAATTGCAATGAAAAATGCTCACTGATGAAAAAAGTGTTTTAAGCTTCCCTTGGCTTCCACATTTTTGGGTCTTTAGAGCATGATACATGTGCTCCTGGCACACATTAACTGAATTTCATTTATTAAAATTTCATTTAGTTAAATTTTGTTATTTTACTAATCATGCAACTTTTGCAACTACACCAAAATGGCCTCACAGCCCATAGTCCAAGTTTGTAGTGACTTGAAGAATGATAGTTGATAGTTGCATAATGGGAAGGAAATGATCCAGTGTTTTTTTTTTTTCTCACCCCGAGAAGTAAAAGTCAGGACGTCTTGGCCTCTGGTGCATTGATTTTGACGATTATTTATTAACCTGTCTCTTCAAACTGTAAGTGTGATAGCAAATTGCTAGAGTAGCCTTTTAATGTACAAAAACTGCCCACACAGTCCATTTTACACAGTCATAATGAAGAAAAGATGACAGATATTCTTAGAAATTGATGACATAGGCAGAAAACTAGGTCTACTGCTTATTTCCTAACTTTCATTTAAAACATTATTGAATGCTTCTACCTCACAAAATTTTATTAGCTATCTTTCTTTAGTCTGATTATGATTTCCTTGACCTTAACTCTTTGCATGCAGGGTCTGTGAGTGAGGAACAAGTGTGAACTCATCAGCATCAGAATGGCCATGCACTTATTCGTATTACACACACCCCAAAACAGACAAAAGCACCCAGTCAGCACACTGGGCTGTTGGCCAGGGCAACTGTTGTCAGGAAAATTTTATATTCTCTTATTTCACATTTTTTTACTTGTTTTTTTTTAAAGCTTCAACTATTCACCTTTATTTACATGTAGTATTTGTTGCGGAATGGAAAACAAAATATTATTTTATTATGCTGGCAGTATATGTCTCAGCTAGCTCATAGATGACTGCCGAAGGAAGATATGAGGAGCTGCACATGTACATAACGTACAGCCTTTGTCGGGAACTTGAGCTTGAATTCCTTGCTCCGACTGTAACAGCCAATATCTCGATACACTACTTTCACCTATCTCATCTGCTTTCACACAGCTGTTGTGAAGTCACACAGTTTTTTCACATGTCAACCTGCAAGGTTCAGACTGACACCCTTGAGCGGCAACATTGATGCTGCAAGCAAAGGTAGTTCTTCAGATGGAAACTCATTTTTAGAGTAAAAAGAAGAAAAGTTGAGGAGACTATGAAATTGAGTATACAAGTATTGAGTATACAATGATTTTTTGTCTTTAGGCCACTCGCACATGTTTTCCAAAGAAAACAGACTGGGCTTTTTTCATTTGGCATCTATGGATAGCCACAGACATATGCCTGGAATAAGCGAAGAAACGAAACAACAAAGTGGCTTGATCCATTTCACACACTGTGCAGTCCTCGCTGGAAGTGGGAAAGATTGGCACGTGATAAATCACCACAGCGCTTGAGTGTTTTGCATGATTAGATGGTGGAGGGAACATTAAATCAAGCTCGATTTGCTAATTGACTAGCTGCAAGACCCTTATCCCTGTGCATTCTGGCTCGAGCATTCTCCGTGCATAAATGAAAATAATTTTCCAAAAAAGCTGAAGCACATTGCCAAACAAAATCAGCCTTCATCACATAAATGCGATGAAAAGCATAGCGCTGTAATGCACGGCTTTGGAGGCTGTTATATGTTGCAGCATATCTCTCCTGCCTCTTATATTTTGTTGAATCATACAAAGGAAGTCAGATAAATCAGTTAGGATTTGAGCAACGTCAGCAGAGCCGGTGGAAGGGGGTGCAGTGATGTGAAATGTGGCGAGCTGACCTTGAAGAAATGGTCAATTTATGGTAGCAGTGGGGACAAAACTTTGGCTAAACAGTGTATTTTCTAAGGCCAGAGGATGCTAAGATATCCAGTAGTTAAGCACAATGTAAAATGGTATGCTATGTATACAAATGTAACGCTCCATTTCTCATTTCACTTTCACCTTTCATCTATTTATCATGTTTAGAGTATAAACGCAATCCTACACTGCTTTCTACGTTGACCCTTTTTATTCATCTTAAATCACAGAGACATAAGTATAAAGCCACTCTGGTAAGTTGAATGTTAATGCCTCAGCCTTCCAACGAGATATCAATGAAAATTTATTGGAGCACACTCAAGGACAATCGATGTACTGCTAGAATATCTCTCTTTAGTCTAGCAGAGGAGCTGTAATGATGAGAAATTCTTCAGTGAAGCATTGTCAACCCGGCAGTGCCTACCTGGAAGTACAGAGTGTGGGAGCATGGGTGTCATTGCTATGGAAACAAGCATAACACTGACAGAAAAGAGGCACCGCGGAGGAAAGAATGTTATAATTGATTGGTCGATAATGCTGAGGGTGGTGCAAAGAAATACCTTGTTCCATTTTCCCAGGTCACACTTGTGCAGCACATTTTTCCTCATGTCTAGGCAGAAAAAAGTTGTAACAAATGGCAACACTCTTGTACAGAGACAAAAGATGAAAGCCTGAAGGGAGGAGCAGCGTCTGCACAGTGGATTCAAAGTGGAGTCTCGAGAAAATTCAACCCAGAGCCTGTTAATTGATTGATTTTGTTATGTTACCTAGAGGAATTTGACAAACTCCTAAGCATATAATGTCATCCTTTATTGAGAACTTGAACTTGAATTCTTCATTGCACCTCACACAACACACAAAATCTTCAAAAGACATATTCTTTCTCCTTTAATAGAGCTTAGCGGGACCCAGAGACATCACAAGTTTTTCTTCAGAATTTGGTGAGGCAGAACATGGGTCAGGAAGACAAGATCCTCACTTCCATCTTGGGAAACAGAGCATGATGACCACCATGACCATGAGGGCAATTTGATTTATTTCAAGTCACTACTGTGTACCTGTCACCTAGAAAAATGCTGTCCTCTTGTACGAAAACTTGAGCTGGAATAAACCACGGTTTCCTGACTATTGGTGGAGCAAAAATACTGCTGGAGTGCAGTGGGTGGATCCATTGGAAAAGCCAGCACAGCCAATATCACACTTGGTTGGCTTTGGTATTAAGTAGGATAAGATATCTATGGAGAGAGAGGGAAGGAGCAAAAGTGGACAGACCACAGAGTGCCAGTTGTTTGCCTTTCGAAGGAAAGCCGATAAAGAACTGGCTTTAACATAGAAAACAGTCCAGACTATAGAGAGATATTACCAACATTAACAAAAATACATTTGCGGCTCCTAAAGCTTTAAGAAGTTATTGAAGGGAGTAGTTACATATCTTAGAAATGGATCTTGAAGTCGCACTGGGAACAATTTGAATGTAAAAAGGTACTTCCTCAAAGACAGGCAGACACAATGTAACAGCAATCCTATTTCTGTAAGTGTTTTTGTCACTGTACTAACAACTTAGAGACAACAACTTTGACTTTTGCCTTGTTGACTATTGAAAGATGTTCAGAACTAGTTTAACTGGTTTAAACTACTGTCAATATCTGAACCATCTATCCAACCATCCATCCAACAACAAGCAGATAAAACAATATCTGGTACCATTGTAACTCTATGAAATCTTCTAGTTTGACACAAATAAACTAAATGAGACCATATTGACAAACTGAGGTTCATCAAATTCATTCTTCACCTTGGGAAACATCAGTTGAAAGAACAATCTTATTACAAAGTCTATATGGTAGCTGTTTCAAATCATATCACGTGTTCTGAGTTTTGACCATTTGTCATGGAATGTGAGGCGTTCAAATTTCCATTAAAGTCTAATTTTAAGGATTTCTCATCCATTTCTAACTCATCTATTTCATGTGATATGTTAGAAAGCTCCTGAACAGTGACTAAATTGACCTTGTGCTAAGGTTGTTTGCTGTTTCCGAGTTAAAAAATTAATTTTAGTTTTTCTCTGTAAAAGTTGACTTAACACAGGAATTGTTCTTTCTCCAGTTTCCTTAAGAAATATAGACATTTTCTCCGCTTCATTGCTCATGTTTTGACAGTAATCTGACTTTTTGTTGTTATGATGCCACTTTGGGACACCAGACTTTTCTATATAAACCCACACTCTTAACTGGTGGCCACTTAAACAGTGAGGTGATCAGAGGGAATGGGTTTACTCAGTGCGAGAGGCTTGTCACTGAAACTGAATTAGGCCAAATTGATGATATTACTCCTCAGGCTGCACTACTGGGATGGTGTAAATCACGTTGGTGCTGAGCAATAAAAAAATGTCAGCCAATGGATTAAAGACACTCTGGCTATGAACTTTTCTTTTCTCTTCTCAACCTACGCAAATATGACATTTGGAAAGAACAGGACCCTTGAAGCAAAAGCAGCAATCATCCTTGTAACATATCGGCCATGCCATACCACTACCATTGTCTGCCAGGGGCTGAATAATAGTGTGTCTTGATAAGTGCATGTGTGCCACCAGCGTATTATGAGACATTTAATAGGTTTTATTTGCTTTCATCTGCAATTCAAAGGAATTTGCTGTACGGACATAATAATTTGCTTTTTCTGTCTCGTGGGTAAATGCAGATTTAGTGCACATTCAGTCATTCTGTATTTCAAGGGGGAGCATTTAAGGTTGTCTTATTTGTTTGATCTCTTCTTGCCCCTCATCTCCACACCTATTTTCCTCTTTAGTACTCCCCTACCTCTGTGGGTTATGCAATTGCTAGTGAAAGGAGGGCCACAAATCCAATAAGATTCATCATAGGCTCAAATCAGATCAGTTTAATCCAGTGTAAAGCAGAAGCCAAATGTACTTCATCCCAATACAGAGCATCAGAATCCTGACAGAACAATGACAGCACTTACTGTAGTAACAGCTTGTTATGGCTGGACTGCAATATTAGCTGTATATATGTACAGTATACAGTACATCAATATGTTCTGTTTTAAAGTGCCATTTAGCAATAATACTCACTGCAGTCATCATTAAGATATTTGTACCACTTGTCAAAGAGCTTTAAAAATGTTCAAGTATTTCAAAGGAACCAGTTAGAGTTATGATTATGCTGCTGCACGAGTCCACCGGCATGTCAAACACTTTACAAATGCTAAAATGTAAAAGCTGAAATCTGCACATTGTGGGAAAAAAAGGCTTCCTCAACAAATCAGAACTAAAAGATAGCCTCCTGCCTTTTTCTTTTACACCCCTGTTCCTCATTTTGAGCTAGCCTCCCAGCATAGCAATTCACAGAGACACTGTTTTAATCACCTTGTAATATAGCCTCTGTTGAATTCCCTCTTTCTTTGCTTGCTCCTTTCCCTCTTTGTGGCATTTAATTTATCCTCAATGCATCAATTTAAGACGAACAGTGCAGCCCACTTCTAACGACTCTCTCAAAATTATTCATTTGTTTATTGAAAGGCTTGTAAAGCTCACTCAAGACACCCCTGCTACCACTACCACACCGCCACCACCATCCCATTCCACACTTGGCGATAAATTTCTTCAAGGTTTCAAGTCAAGTGATTTGAATGATTTATAACCCTCCATACTTACACATTGCTTTAGTTTCCTTGTTAATGTAAAACACTGTGGTGTACCCTGGCACTTTGCTGATTGGAGATCCACTTCTGCTGAATACCTTTGCTGTGGCTCTGTGTGTGGGTTATATTTTACCATTTGTTAATTGGCAACTGAATATCTGCAAAGTTTAAGGAGACTGTGTGACTCTGCTGGAGTCCTGCTTGTATTATAAGACATTTTATCATCCATACAGGGCAAAAACAAGACATGGAATTATGAAAAGCCTTTGGTTATGACTTAAATGTCATGTTGTATACCAATGTTATGGCATGTTAGGACACTTACATCACCACAGTAGTGCAGCAGCAGGGTGCGTGGCACACCGTAACATTAGTATTGTCCTTTTCCTCTGTGGTACTTCAACTCCTGGATGACCTCAGGGCTGCCTTTGTATTTGTCTCACATAGGGTCTACTTGTCGGAAGGATGGTGAACATACGGTAATGATGCCCAGACAAGGCTTGGTAAGTGGTCAGACAGCTGCAAACTGCAAAGCAGATGGACTGATGTACCCTTTACCGAGCTGAATGTCATTGGATGGCATTTCCTACCATGCCTCATGGATAAGACTGCTGAAAAAGGCCTAGAGCTAGAAGGAAAGCCCCTCCTTGTCTAATAATGTACAGGGAAAGAATTGCAGTTTGTGATCAGATGTTTGACTGTTTTATAAATTACATTACACTGATCACGCATTTCTACTGAACAGTAAAGCTGTTGGAATAAAGTTGGAGAAGAAAGTTTGCCTGTAAACATACATATTTAATACAACTATAAATGACTAAAAATAAAAAAGCACAAGTGTGATTAATGGCCACGTGCTGTCTTTTATGCTTGTCACAGTGAAGTACCTAGTACTAATGGCTGTCTCTAAGTGACCTCATGCAGACTCCGTGCAAACTTTCTCCAAAGTCTGTCCTGAGAGCAAACATCACATTTTATCAGGAAGGGAAGGCCACCCATAATGGCTGTAACAGTCAATGAAGACTAAGGGTCTACAGCCAAACTATTGGTTCTCTGAGGCTGATGCTTTAGTTGCTAACACTGCCTACAATGACAATATTAACATGCTGTTAAAGCAACATTCCGTAGAAATGAGTATTTTTGAGATTTACACAGCCAAACATCAAACAAGTGCGACAACACAAGACATAGCAGGCAGCTAATCAACACCCTAGTCCAGCAGCAAGTACTGTAGAACAGCTTTCCATCTTTCCATCGAGACCATCTTATTGTTCATTTTCTGATTTTTCTTTGACTTTGACTGAGTCAGTAACCGCCACCTTTCCTCATTCAGACATCTTAGGCCAATGACAAGCCAAATCTATCGACACCTGCACAGCCTCTTTGAAACACAGAAAAAGAAAAGTGTTTGTAACGAGTAGTGGAAAGACGAGGTCTAAGTGTTTTTTTATCCCCCTCCCCTCTTTAATTTGGAGACTGCCGTCGGCAGTAGCAATAACTGTAGATTAGCAGTAGGGGGATTTCTCTGGGGAGAGAGGCTACAGAGGAAATTGTTCCAGGCTGTTCCTCTGCAAATGTTTTTCTTTCCAAAGGCCAGATCTCTCTGCTTCATTGTCTTTGCAGCCCCCGTATTTCCCCGAGTTTTACGGCTCTTCTGAGGGACAATTTGTGTGTTGGGCCCTGGTTTTATTTGTTGGTGCTTGGCGAAGGGTAGGAGAGGACGTCAAATGAAACCCATTAATCACCTCACAGGCTATAAGAGATAATTGTGAAGGGAGAGCGAGGAAGACATTGAGAAAGGGAGAATGAGTGAGCGAGAAAGGAGAGGTAAGCTAGAGAAAAGAGTCGAGGGAGAGCAAACAAAATAAATCAGTAAGCACGTTGTGGGGATTCTTACATATAACAGCCTTTGCCTTCAATTTCCTCACTCTGTCTTTCTCCCACAACGCTGGCAGAGGGTTGATTGAGTGCAGAAGAAAAGTGAAATATTAGAGTAAAATACATGACTTTTCAGCCTCCATAATGCTCAATTGATGGTTCACTGTACCATTTGTTTGAATTACACAGCTGTATTGAACCTAAATTTAGAGTCAACTGACATGGCACAGACATGTACTTTATGAATGAATTGTGACTCTGCAGCCTGAAACAAAGCAACAATAAACATGTCACCTGCTGTGAATGATGTGCTTACTATTTGGGAAAATCAATCAAAATTGTCAAATGGCAATAACTTGCAATATTATAAAATACAGTATATGTTCCACTCATCTGTAGTAAATGTATTTTTGTTGTGATGTCAATTTTGAGTTTGGTAAATCTGCCTTTTCCCTCACTAAATGTGATTGTGTTGACACATTTACACATTTAGTAAAAGGTCCTATGTATGACCTTTGCAGAACAGATGTACTTTTTTTCTCAAAATGTCTATAATATAGCAAACGACAAACCAAAACCAAACAAATAGGAAGATTAATGGATACAAGACTGATCTGACAGGAGGGGAATTTATCCTGGAATCATGAATGAATCATGTTTTATACCACTGAAGGGAAAGTGAATGTGTCATGTTGGAGACCTTAAATTAAATGCAAATGGATGATAAAATGAAAGATTTTTTCAAATTATCTCATTCTCCCCTGCCAACTCTCCCTGAACTTCTGATGAACTAAAAATTTCATTTACATAATTAGTCAGCAGCAGACAGGAACATCCAGCGCAAGTCCAAGCCTTTCAGCTGAGCAAAAATATTGCAGTATGCGCCGCGAAACCATTTTTCAGTGTTTCTTCATATTAAGATTTGACACATTTAGAATGGATTAGATTATTTACAGGAGAAAGTACCATTTAAGTAACGCAATGCAGACCATTAATTAATTCAATTCTATAAAGTTAAACAGCCCCCCAGGGGAATAAAATGACTGGCTTAAAATCACACAATGTATTCAAAACACATCAAAACACAAGACACTATCTGTCTCCTTAGCTACAAATTTTATGCTCACACTGTATTTTGCACTGCCCAGTATCTCCTCCAGGTACAAAGTGATTGACTATTTGAGCCAGGAGTCAAAGTTGATGTTAGCACGCTAGCATTTATTTATTTATAACACAATGGGAATTGCTCTGAATGTTTGTGAAATCATGTCAAATTGCTGTTTCAGTGTCAACAGAAACTTTAGCAAGCTAGTTAATGTGAGCTACTTTAGCTACATTAGTTGGTTACAAGCGGCAACCAACCTCTATTGCTGCGAAGTGAAGCTAATACCAAAGTGCCAAAAACTGCAGTTCCTTGAATGGCCACATGAGTCTGGCTACAGAATGAGCCAATCTCCATAAGCCCCTATATTAAAATGTCCAACTTCACAGCAGAAATAAACATGTTTATAACCTTAATCTCTATAGCTAATTTTTCCATTGATGACAACTGTACTGGGGGTGACTTTCTATATAACTCGACCGCTCAAACGCATATTTAACAGCATGGCTGCTTTGATTGGCAGGCTTGTGTCATTCCAGTGGCTTGCTTGAGTACCCAGGCATCATTTTGCCTGCCTCATCTCCACCAATTAGCCACGTCTTTGTCCATTTTTAAATTAGTCGGGTGGTGGTAGAGGCAGGACTGTCAAGATTGCAGCCAGACCCATCAAAGTGTGAGCTTCAAGACAGCTCTTCAGAAACGGCGTCCATGTTTTACACTGTATACTATGGTTGGTTACCTCTTACTGTACAAGAAGGTCTGAAACTTCCTCCATCTTTAAAAAGGCTTAAGTGATATTGATGATTTTTTTTAAAAGTGTAACTTAAAATGAATATTGTACACACAAATAACATTTATAAAATCTATCACCTAGTTAAAACACTATTTACCTTGTTTACTGTAATAGTAATAACCTGCAATCTACAAAGTGTTCTCAATGTGATATTCTCTTATTGAGGAAACAACACTGTATCACACTTATTATTAAACAGCATTAATGCAATAGCTATGTATATTTATGTTTAACAATAAAATGAGAAAATGATTAATTTCAGGTAACTACTGGGAGTATTAGTGCAATTTAAATGTGGTAAATTCACTCTACTCTAGAGTAAAGTTTTCACTGAGGACCATTTCCAGAAATCACAGGTCAGCACTGCCTGTTTAGACAGTTTTAAATCTTCGGAGCAATTAAGGTAATCAAAATCACTTCATTAGCAGCCACAGTTACATTATTACCATTTCGTTCAAAGAGCCAGTAAAATGTTATTAATTGCACTTTAATAATTGTACCAATAATTATTGGGTCAGTGTTTTTGTGTGTCAGAGCCAAAAATCCAGCCTCTTTTATCCTAATCTGCTCCCTTAATGAGGACAAGCTCATCTATTGATCACTTGCACACCGCTCTCTTTCTACAAGACACTGCATTCAATACATTCTGTTTCAATCTTCAGAATGCTTGACTGGTATTGATTATTGTACTTATGAGTCAATGGCAGTGTTATTTGGTGATATAAGAGTCAGTCTCCCACTTACTGTGCATTGTGCCAGGACTCAGCACGGAAGAAACACACATTTGATTCAGACTGAGATGTTTCACAACAGAATTAGAAGGGTGTCAGTGGCTGCCAAACTTTTGCAATAGAATATGCAAATGTGCTGATGAGCTGAAGGGAGCGAGGTGGAAATTATCTTGAAACACAACACTCTGAAGCAAAATAAGTGTGAACTGTCACGGCTTGCTCCAAGAGTCCCTGTTCTCAGGTTACTCTCGTCATTCAAATTGGCTAGAGCCTCATGGTTTTCTGCCACTTTTATGGTGTCTATTTATTGTTGGCTATTGAATCGTTTTACTTATCCACCCTCTAGATATGTGGCTTTATTCACTGTAAGGCCTTTGATTTAAAGCCCAATTAACAAAAAAGCACCACAGTTGCTTGTTTATAACTCTGCATCTATGACGTATTGACTTTAGGCTCTATAGGATTTTTATTGTTTCCTCATAGTGTTTATAACACAGGAACACATTGCATTCTGTTAATTGGACCCAGAACAAATTAGAGACCTTATTTGATAATTATAGGGTCATTTAAACGTATCATCTGATAAATACATGTAAAACTATGAAATAATTGAAAAGATATCTTAATTATGTGGAAAACTCATAATTAGACAGGCTACTGATTTCATAATTACAGGATCTGTATCTAGTAGAAAATCATATGAGATAAGGTCTTTTTCTTTAGCGGATGCAATGCATCTGAAGAAGTAAAATGTATTTCTACAATAATTACTGGAATAAAATTGCCTTGACATAAAAATATATGTTTCTGACACAGTTCTATTGACATTTAGTACGTCCAACTGAAAACCTGACACTCATGAAATAATTACCCAACAAAAATGAAGACAGTAAACTTTTGTGTTGAAAATGAGAAAAGATATCAAAATAATAATATGAAAAAACTACTACTGGGGGATTCATTTACAACCTGTCTGATCATCTTACTGCTTGTGTTTTTTTGTTTTGTTTTCTGTTTTGTTTTTTTGACTACGAACACAAGACCCAAATCTTAAAGGATCAGTGCCTAGGATTTAGTGGTGTAGTTGCGGATTGCAATCCCCTCCATTCGCCTTCCTGTTCCAAGCATGAAGAAGAAACTCTGGTCACTGGGATACTTGCGAAACATGCTATGTAGAAGCAGTGTTTAGTTTGTCTATTGTGGGCTACTGTAGAAATGTGTCAGTGCAACATGGCATGGAAAGGGACCCACAGTGTCTATAGATATAAAGGGTTCATTCTAAGGTAACAAAACACATTGATTCTTCTGATTTTAGGTGATTTTATATTGAAGAAAACATATTCATTAAAAGGATATTCCTTTTTGGCCATATTCTGTAAATACATAATTGACCTTTTAATATTATTATAGATGTGTAACATTTAGATTGTCGATTCATGTACACTTAGCTCCTACCTCTGTTGGTAGAGGGGGCTATTATGATTGTAACACAAGCCTGCTGTGAATCCCGACTGTGTCTGATATTACTCTCTTTTTATTATGAGTGTACTGTATTTACATTTTGCCATTATATCAATGTCCAAATTCAGAATGAGAAATGTAGGTTCTATAGTATGAATATATCTTAGTCCATTGCATAAACATGCATTTCTGCTGACAATCCCACAATGCGTCACATTTTATAGATGCGAGCATTACCATTGAGCTATAAACCATGCATGCCACAAGATGATGATTGAAATTAAGTGTCCAAAATGTGTGTGTTATTTAGGGAGAAGTAGGGCATGTTATTCTGTGTAGGTGATCGATCTGGGATGATTACCCAAAGAGAAACTGGCCCCTGCTTATTACCCACAGATCAGACTGACTAGAGTAAGTTAACCTTCAAGAATGTGGGGTTACATTTGCATAAATTGGCAACTAAAACCAAAATTGGCTCTGGGGGTGTTGTCAGACTTGAGCTTACAAATACTGATTGGGCATCTAGAGGCCATCAGAATTCTGTTTATTTCAGTTTTGTGGTATTCCACTTAAAGTCTTCATGTCTCCTCCAAGGCTAAGGCAATTTTAAAATTTACATCACGTGTTTCATGAAAGGCCAAAAGCTGTGATTAAATTCACTCATTACCATCCCTCTATGACTGAGTACCACAAAGTTATTTTGCACAGGTCAGTCAGCCTGAGAGCAATATCTATAAGAGAATAATATCTGGGGTGTTCTCATTAAGAGGAGGACAGACATCACCATTTGCCCACTTTTAGAACTGTAAAGACTTTCTTGAGGGGTGCAGGATCAAAAGCATATTAAGAGAACACTCTGCCAGTGCCAACCTTTTAAGTAACGTCCAGGATTTTTAAGGAATCCTGCTGCTGGGCTCAACAAGGATGATACTGGACCACAGTTAGGCATACCAGCTGCTTTTTATGGATGTTAGTTTATTTTCACAGGGGCACACTGATGCACTTGTCATCTATGTTTGGCTTTAATTGGATATGCTTCTTTCGTTACACCATGAGATGAACATAGATTGCAGAAGTGAGCTTTCCACTATCTCAGCTCTGGGTAAAAGAGGAAATAATTATCATCTATAGCTGTGACTGGATTTCATTGTGAAACTGAGACAAAACTGTCTTTGGGGTGTCAATTAACTGGACTAAAAAAATGTTTTAAGAAAAAGCATATTTCAGTTCAGTTCCTATTTAACTCACACATTATGTAAATTAAAGAAGCACTTAAATGAGAACAGCTGGTCAACCTGGCCAGTCGTGTTGTAAAGTGGGAATGTTGGAATTGTGGAAATTTACCAAAACCATGAGATGAATTTTGAGGTTTTCCTATCATCAGTAATGGTGACATTGTACAACAAGGCTCCATCATTACCACAGAGTCAGATAGGGCAAAAATGCTTGGGATCAGATGATAAAGCAGGTATGACCAGAGTGAGTGTTTAGTTTGTCCATTGTACTTACGTACATGTGACTACTTTAAGTACAGTTGGTCAAAGTTAAACCAGGAAATTTGTAAACTGTGATGAATGTGTATGATAAGCAGTCTGGATAAGATTTATAGAATTTAACAGTCAAATTTGATTCAGTAAGAGAATTTGATACGTTTGGTCCCTGTGCATCCTCTTATGTGTTCATGATTCAAATAAAATGGGCACCTAAACATTGTTCCATAACATAACTCAACACAAAATCTCCTCAGGTTATGTTTATCTTGGTCAGAGCAGAGTTACCATTACTAATAGCAATGGTGACCAAAATTACAACAAAATTCTCATTCAAGTTTTCATAAGATTGATTCATTCCTTACAGATGGCAAAGTGTGTTGGTGCAGCACTGTGCCAAAGAAAACAAGATCGACATGAAATGTGGTTGTGGTCCCCAGTGGATGATTATAAATGATTTTTGGTGATCCCCTGACCTTTTATTGAGTGATCCCATCAAATCAAAACTTACACTTACCATGAAATATCAACATCTAATATCAGATTCTGCTGTCAAGAGGGAGGGCACGCTAGTTTCTTATCTATACATTTGTCCTTCTTCACATACCACCTAAGCTATCAAAGTGAACGTCGCTCTCATTTTAAGCACAAAGACAGAGAACATCAGGTTTATCGCCCTATCTGTCTTACAGCTGCTTTGCAGTTCAACCTCTGAATGATGTTGTGGACAAGAATCTGTTGGCAATAAACGGGTGAAGTTGTGACAGATATATCACCACCATGACCTTGTGGTGCCACAAATCATGTGTGTGGAGGTTGTAGAGGCAACACCAGATATTTCATTATGACAAGAGGTCATTAGATTTATTACATACCGTACGATTCACACCTTATCTAACAGTAAGAGGGAAGCCCCACTTTCACTGTCACTACCACTGCATAGTTAACTCAAGTCTCATCCATATACAGTAATCACTTGCCTCTTTCACCCTTCACACCATGTCTTTATTTAACCCTATCTCATTTTCTCACCTCTCCATCGACACTGAGGTTAAAGCCATCAGCTGGAAATGTACGACCCTCCACTCTATAGTGTGAGGTCTGTTGCACGAGCTTGGTGCAATAATCAATCTCTCTTCGTCTCAGGTGGAATTAGTTGGCGAGCTCTCTGTATGTTGGCCGTATAAACAAGTGTGGTATAGAGCTCAGCTTGGAAGAAATTGTTCAGCCTCACTGGAATAGCAGGTTTCTATTCAGAGACACCGAATATTTCCACAAATTGAGGAACTGTTGATTGTTCAACCAATGCCTTTCATAAACAAGACCTACCATAATCTTCTCTCAATCAATCAAAAATAATTTTGTTATTCAGTAAGTATAAATAAAATAAAATAAATTTTTTTTGTATAGCCCAAAGTCACAAAACACATTTGCCTCGGAGGGCTTTACAATCTGCACAGGGAGTGAAACCCTTTGTCTCTAGACCCTCGGTTCGAGTGAGGAAAAACTTGCCCACAAAAAACCCTTATAACAGGGAAAAAATGTGGACAAAACCTCAGGAAGAGCTACAGAGGAGGGATCCCTCTCCCAGGACGGACAGACATGCAATGGATGTCACGTGTACAGGACAGATCAACACAAACATATTGTACAATTACAATGACTGACAAAATGACAATGAATCACAATGAATGATAAAATGACCACAGTAGCATTTATGGTAGCAATAATGACAGTAATAATATGTGTAGTGGACGTCGTGCAGGATCACAGCAGCAGACACGATCCATGAGAACCAGCTGGATGACAGAGCACAGAAACTCCGGGGAAGTTTGGTTAGTAACATAACCCTGGGGGGAGGGGGAGTCCCCCGGCAGTCTAATCCTATGGCAGCATAACTGAGGGATGACCTGAGCCAGCCCTAACTATAAGCTTTATCAAAAAGGAAAGTCTTAAATCTAGTCTTAAAAGTGTTGACCGTGTCTGCCTCCTGAACCCAGAAAGGTAGTTTGTTCCACAGAAGAGGAGCCTGATAGCTGAAAGCTCTGGCTCCCAATCTACTTTTGGAGACTATAGGAACCACAAAGAACCCAGCATCCTGAGAGCGCAGTGTTCTAGAGGGGTAGTAAGGTATTATGAGCTCTTTTAGATATGATGGTGCCTAACCATGAAGAGCTTTGTAAGTAAGGAGAAGAATTTTAAATTCTATTCTAGATTTAATAGGTAGCCAATGCAAGGAAGCCAAAATGGGAGAGATGTGATCTCTGATCTTGGTTCCTGTCAGAACACATGCAGCAGCATTCTGAATTAGCTGCAAAGTCCTAAGAGACTTATTAGAGCAGCCTGATAACAAAGAGTTACAATAGTCCAGCCTAGAAGTAACAAATGCATGGTTTTTCTGCATCCGCTTAAGAGACAATGCGTCTGATTTTAGCGATGTTACGTAAGTGGAAGAATGCAGTCCTTGAAATTTGTTTTATGTGGACGTTAAAGGACAAATCCTGATCAAAAACAACTTCAAGATTCTTTACAGTGGAGTTGGAGGCCAGGGTGATCCTATCCAAAGTAAAGTCTCTAGAAAGAGAGTTTCTGAGGTGTTTGGGTCCAATTACAAGAACTTCAGTTTTGTCTGAATTTAACATAAAAAAATTGTAGGTCATCCAACTTTTTATATCTTTTTATAACTGATTGATTTCATCAGGCTTGATCGATAAATATAACTGGGTGTCATCAGCATAACAATGAAAATTGATAGAGTGATTCCTAATAATGTTCTCTAAAGGAAGCATATATAAACTAAATAGAAGTGGTCCAAGTACAGAACCTTGTGGGACTCCATGACAAACTTTGGTATGCATGGAGGATTCATCATTGACGTGAACAAACTGAGATCGATCTAAGAAATACGACTTAAACCAGCTTAAGGCGGTTCCTTTGATGCCAATTTGATGTTCCAGTCTCTGTAAAAGAATTTGATGGTCACGTGGGCCCAAACTAAAGACACTTGACTTTAAAATCATCCTAAAATGTTCAATTACCGGTACTTGTCTCAAACCGATGAGCTAAGATTGGTAGTATAAGAGAACTAATTTCGGAGCAATCCAATATTTTTGAGACTCAAAATATATAACAGCTCCATACTATTTCAACAAAAACCCATTATGACCATTTTTTAACCTGCAATATTTTTTGCATTAACTGTGAATCAAATTACTTTGTCTTTTGCAAAAGGGTGACTCGTAGCCCTGAGCAAAATGAAAATTTACACCAAAGTCTGCAGTTATTGTTTTGGTTTTGCAGCACACAAAAAGCCTGTTGACTTCCATTCCTGTCACCAATTCCCCATATAGAACTATTGGTAGTCGTTTTCAGTAAACAATTAACAAGTAAACAACCTGCCCAGCACCAAAGGCCATATACCTTTATGGCATAGAGTAGTTCCTTAGGCTTTAGGCTATATTATGTATCTGCAGCTTCTGAAAATTGAGATGTTAAAGTGCGTTTGAATCAACAGAAGATAGCAATTTTTTCAGACACTCTTCAGTCTGCATCTCTCCAAGTCTGTCTGAAGTGTCTCCAGCTTGTTATGTGTTGCTACAATGAAGATGTTTTTGCATTTATAAAAGCAAATCAAATACAGAAAGCTTTCAGACATATTACTATACATTGCTGTTGTTATCCCAGGCAACTCGCTCTGATCTTATATTTCTGTCTACATCTTCTTTGATTCTGAGCAAGTGATATTGTGGATAATGTTTGCACAGGGTTTAGCTGATGAGAACAGTCAGATCTGGGATGAGATTGTTTCAAAACCTCTACCTAACCCCGCTGGAATATTCATGAGTATGGAGGTAATTCCTTCAATCACTCGTTAAATGGGCTGAAATGGAGTGAAAGCTAAACAAAACCCTCATGTAAAATACCTCTAATAGCCTCTGTGATCCTAATAAAAACTTACATAAATGATTTTGACATCCCTCTTTTATATTTTCACTTTAAGTGAATGTTTTGGTGTGCCAACAGTGAGGATGAAGAATTGTGATGTTTGCCTTTCCGTCCATCTGTCAGACACTAAAATGTAGCAGGTTGCTACTAGTTTTCTATACTGGTCATTGTCCCCAGAGG
Source organism: Larimichthys crocea (assembly GCF_000972845.2). Classification (NCBI taxonomy): domain Eukaryota; kingdom Metazoa; phylum Chordata; class Actinopteri; family Sciaenidae; genus Larimichthys; species Larimichthys crocea. Next base: position 1,298,876 of record NC_040025.1, read on the forward strand.
ACAATCTTTGGTGTTGTTTTTAGCTTCATATATAAATGGTTTAAAATCATTGACATGTCATTTGTTTAATCTCAGTTTAGTATGGTGTAGCTGTCTTTAGCAAGACTTATAAGTACTATGAGTTAAAGACACCGTGTAGTGATTTCTTGTCAAGTTGAGGCCTAATAAACACATTGAATGCATTTCTCCTCAAAACATTTGCAAAGCCAATTTTAAATTATTTAAAATCTTGCATTGTTTATATCCATGTTTGCTAGCTGGCAATCTTCTTCTTCCTTTCATCACACTTTACTCCAGTTGACTGTTGATCAGTGAAAAAGTGTGAAACCATTGACAGGAAGTCAATAAGTCCATAGTGCTACTAGTGGTTAAAATTTCACCAGATACCTGATCTGATAAACCAAAAATAAAGCACTAAACAAACATTCCCATGTTTATTTTCATGTTATTTGCAATGTTTAAAAATGTTGTATTGTAGCACAGTTGAGGAAGCATGTATTGACAAACCTGCTACCTGTTTCATTAAGTGAAATATATGATATAATATGTCTTTTATCTAAATATAGCCATAACCTACCTATGGAAAACATATATATTTGTATTATAAACAGAAAAAAATATCACACATTCTTAGCATTTCACCTGTTTGAGTAAATCTTGTTAAAAAATTAAATCAATGAAACCAATCAAAGTTTGGGTAAGGATTTTATGCAAAGTTGGGTCAAATACTTTTAGTTATAGTTAGAATGATGTTTTAAATATGAGAATAAATTGAAAGATTGTCTTGCTACTTCACCAGCCAACTAGGTGTTCAAGTAACAATTGTAGAAATAAAACAGCTTGGACTGAACCTTACCTTTGAAGCCACATCAAACAGTTAAATCAATTCAACTGTGTTGCACCATCCAATTTTATATAACCCTGAGTATAAAATATTTCTGCTCCTTAAAGCGATGGTTATGATTATATCACTTATGATAAAATAAAAAAACATCAAGGAAGTGGAACAACAGAAGATATAATGGCCAGTCAATATTACGTACTATCCAACAACAGGATGCCCAGCTCAGTGTATGTACTTCAAATCGCTATGCTTCAATCACTTTCATTGTTCATGTTCATTGAGAACCTGTTGGATTTAAAGATTTAAAGATTTTTTTTTCAAAATTGTGAAACATAAAATCAGACTATGAGAGAATATGTTTTCATATCAGAAACAGAAAGTCAGGCAGTGTATCCCCATGATGACGTTAGCATAGATTTTTGCTGCCAGTATAATAGCATGGCCTGTGGAGACTGACAACAACACCAAAAAAAGTCTGTCCAGATTTACTGTTTCTGGTGGCCTTTTGCTTAGTCACTCTATTTCTCACTTCTTAGCCTCCTCCAACATTACCTTCGGCCTTTCAAACACTGTTATTATGTCCATAGAGGCTGCTGACCCTGGTTACATTGCCCACTTGCCAAGCTTTAGTTCTGGCACACCCTGAACCTGCATCTGAAAACCTCATTTGCCATGCCTATGGTAACACTGGTTCAGCACAACGATCAGAGGTCTGTAGGTGTGAAGTCTTTTCCTCCTCCCTACTGTCAGACTTTGGAACGATGTATCTATTATCGTCATGAAACTTTTCAAACTTCACATAGATCATACTCATCATGGCGTCCAGACTAGTAATGAGAACATACTGCCAGTGGACATCAGAGGGAAAGCAGGAAAAAATTGTTGAAATGAAAAGAAATTAAATATTTGTTGGTGTGTGACTTAATGCCATAAAGCGTTACGTTCTTCTCACAAGAAATCGAACCCAGAGCACAAAGTTACATAGTGCAGAAAGACCATTCAACTGATTACAAGTCAGTGTATTATCGTCATTTTATTGTAGAACAGCCACACCAGTAACCACAGCATCAGATCAGCTTTAATTCAGACTTGTATACTGTACTCATATTCTGAAACCACTTATGCAACACTGATGTGTAATGCAGAAAAACATAAAAAGTTAAAGAAAGTTTTTTGCGAGAGAGCTCCTAAGTGCTCCTACCTGGTGCTCTGAAGCGAGACTTCCTTCACTCTGTTGAAATCACATTTCTATTCTGTCCTCACCACATATCATACAGCTTACACAATAGTAATTTCCCAGGATTGTTGATGTTGGCTGTTCTGTCCGGATTGATTTTTTCCTCTTTTCACATCAGACAGATAAATTATTTGACTATTTCAACAATGGCACAAGTAAGGCCCAAGGTGTTTTAATGGACACCTTCTTCATCCGCGGCTTTGTCAATAGTCCACGTAAACACTCAGACAACAAATCTTTGTGTACATTCTGTTTTCCCTGCCAGCTGAGCGCTGAAAAGAGACCAAACACAAGGTCAAGATAATATGCCCCAAGTCTTATCCCTCATTTTCTGCTGACTTGATATCCATTGTTTGCAGCGATGTCTCGAGCAGAGCAAGTCAGCATGTTGACAGGCCCTGAAATTACTTTTGTCAAGTTTGTGGCCACTTTCTACTTGTTTAGATGATTTCTCTTTTGTTATCACAAAAAAACAGGAATCAGTGATAAAATGTCTGGAGGAATTACAAAGGAGCTAGAGGACACTGTGTACGTGTGCTAACAACTTCCCTGTGTTTGGATGGAGGGGATAAAATATAATTAGCCAATACAAATATGCAGCAAGTGTACTTTTTGTAGTTAGTGCTACCTGCTTCTAAGAGAACAAGAGTGATCAAACACAGACAGCACCGGCGCTCTGAAACCCACGTACCTGACTGGTTAATTAGGGAAATGTGTTGTCTGTTCAAATAATCTCAACTACCAAGATCAGTTGACACAGTAATACAAAGGCACAGACTTCAGACAGGGATTTGCTACAACAGTAATTGGTGATTCCAATTGGGTTGTATCTTATGTTATTCAGAAATTTGTTAAAGTTGAAAAATGTTTTAAAACTTGGCTGAAGTTAAAACTTCATGTTTGTATCTTTTATCTGTGCCACCACGCTCTTCTGTGATGTCATGTCAAGAGGCCCGTCAGAGGCATGAATCAGTTGTAGCAAGTTCAAAACACTTTTTTGTCACTATTGTGAACAAAACACAGCGTTATAGTTGCTACATTGATATTGATATGAAAAATGACCTAAAAACCTCAAAAGGGAACTGATTCAAGGGGTAGATCTGATTCCCCACTAGTATTCCAAGTTCGATAATTAATTGTTTCTTGCAGAAATACACATTGGGAGTTGTAGTTAACTGCCTCCCCTGAAATTTAAATGACACTTTTTTCTGTCCTTCCTAGCGTGATAGAGAAACTACAGTGGCTGTGAAATGTGAAACATACATGAAAATTGCATGAACAGTTTAGTTCGACTTCACTGGGCTACTGTAGAAATAGCAGCTCAACATGGTGGACTCACTCACTCCTGTTAGAGGATATACAGTGTCTGTAGATATAAAAGGTTACAGAAGTAACATTTTTGTATTGTTGATACCTGCGATAAGAATCTGCCTCTCTGTATTTCAAGGGTTAGGTTAAATCCAGCACTGTGTATTATTTCATTGCATGCCAACAGATGTATGCTATGTGTTGTTAGAACAGCTGCTAATATATTTTCTGCATTAAATCCCACCAAACAAACAGTTCAGGCTTTATACCAGCAAAAGGGGCATGTTTAAACTATGCATTTAATAATGACCAAATAAAACCATAGTGACACAAGAATATGAATGCCCTTATTAGCTGAAGATTATCTTCAAGCAGACAACATCCAATAGTTTCCCAGACTGTGTTCAAAGCGATGCAAAAACAACCACAGGCAAGCTATTAAAACAGTGATACACTTTTTAGCTGCACGAATGCTACCAGGCAAGGGACACAGGAAATTCATTTTCTTGTTATTGCGAAATTATTCAAATGAGAAAACCGTCAATAATAAGATTCCCACAGAGAAAATCCCCCATAACAGGTCCAATGGGATGAGAGATTTGATAAGAGGCCCCGTCCTGCTGGCACAACATAATAAAAGGATCTTTGGAACCCAACGGGTTTGGTGTCATAGATGTTCGAGTCCGTGATGGATGCAGTGGAGCTAACCCTTCTTTTTCTGAACATGCATGTTTTATAATGATCTTTTAATGACAACAGAGCGCCAATGAGGTAACCCGTGCTAATTTTTTCCTCACCTCTTCAGTTCACAGTGACAACCCAATTTCCATTAAATATAATTTTGCAGTTTAGCATTCGCTATAAAACCCAATGGGCCAGACAGGTATTCTGTGGGTTTTAATTATCTCACGATAGTCCTCAACAGATGCTGTGTGTTTATTTCTCTTCACACTTAAAGGAATGCTTCCTATTCCCTTGAAACCTCCCCTCCCCAAACTCTTTTTCCCTATAGACACCCCCCTGTCATGTAGTGTGGATTTTCTATCATTCCTTCCCGTTTTATTACTTCATCCTATGAAAAAACAGACACCGCCATTATGATCATCATGCTCGGTTTGCAACTGACCTCATTGTATCACATTGTCAGGGCTGCAGGCAGGGTCCGCAATGCTGGATTGCAAATTCTGTTGTTGCAGCTTTTAATTGGTGTGAAATTACTTTTTTGGTGGAGGCCTAAGTATCTGACTTCGCTGGGAATAATTGAGTTTGATATGGTTGACAGACACCCCCATGAAAGTTGTGCGCAGTTTGATAGTGCCGTTGGCCCGACATAAACAAAGAAATGTCAATGGATTCCAGCAGAGGCTCCGTGAGGAAAGGGGAAGATTGTTGCTCACTCAGATGGGCAGTCACAGCCCAATGTGTCCCATTACATGTGTAGGTAATAGGCCAGACGGGGGCAGCCATAAATACTTTATTACATGTTCACCTTTTGTGTACAATACCATGTCTTGCTGAATGAGAAAAGATGGAATGCTTTGATTCATCTGTAAGCGTTACTGAGTGTTGTAGAAATCTGGCCTTTCAATAGTAAGATGTCTAAAGATGGATGCTTCTGTTAGCAATGAATACAAGAGAAAGGCTATTCACTGCACACGTACTGAGCTGTGCAGGAGCCCAATTTGACTTGAATTGGGCTTTAGCATGCGTCAATTTATTCTCACTGGATTATAGGAGGTGCTTGACCTACAGTACTGAATCAGGCTGAACACTTGTTTGACAGGGTGCTGTCAGTGAATATGAAATCATTCTGACTGAGCGTTTGGAGGTGTAGTGGAAAAATTTCTTCAGTAACAATAACAAAATAATCAAAATTCCTTTGTACAAGAAAATGTATTCTTTCTTAAGCAGAAGTCACTTTACCACAAGATGTTGACATTCCTGGCTTTCAAATATTCTCAAGCTCATATCTTTGCGGAAAAGGACAAAAAAAAGAGCCCTTGTAAAGCTCTTGTGTACAGAAAAGAGAAGTCACAAAAGCTCTCACAAAAGTGTAACAGGTCATGTACTTCAAATCGCTACAAGCACATCTTTCATGTTCATTGAGATCATGTTGGATTTTTTTTAGGATTTTTCAATTTTTTTTTCAAATTGTAAAGCATAAAATTGAGACAGTGTTTTTATATCAGAAATAGCAAGTCAGGCAGTGTATCCCCATGATGACGTTAGCATAGATCTTTGCTGTCAGTATAATAGCATGGCCTGTGGAGACTGAAATAGAGCAAGGCATCAAAGAAAGCCACCTGGAGGTCTGCGGGGCTTGTATGAAGAGAAACACTGCGGCTGCATATCACAACACTAACTAGAAGAAGTCGCTAATCAAACACCCAGTCCAGGTGGCCAAATGTAGGTTACATTTACAATCCTGCATTTTCTTTCACACCTTTAAATAGCACAAGGTGTAGTGTAACACACCAGAGTACTCCATACACATATTAGTTATGTGTTGTTTTCACAGTGGGATTAATGCCTTTTAAAGGAGCAGCGTGGCCACAAACTTGACAAAAGAATTTAGTGGCATCTAGAAATGTAGTTGCCAGCTGTTTGCAACCCTTTCGTTTCATCTGCAACATTGTGGAAAATTACTTTTTTTTGTTATTGGACTACTGTTTATGGAGTTTTCTTTGATTGTTTTTGCCTGAACTCACCAGACACCTTTTATTATTCTGTGTTTACCATCCTCTACAGTAAGTTATTAAAGTTTCCTTTTGTTCACTCAACCCTCAGGTCTGCATTTAGGTTCACACTTTAGAACAAGCACAACCGACAATATAGTCATATCTCTGAAATATACATTGTTGTCATTGTGTTCAAATAGTGGTTAAATAAATGCGACCGCAAATGTTTTGATACCCCTCTTATGATTTATGACAAAACAATAACGTAAAAGAGGAGGAGGCGGAGGATGGCTGTAGCCTTCCAACAGTTAAACAAGCAAAACTTTTAATTGTGAACAGCAGGTTACAAGAAGCAAAGAACAAATGGAGCTCATGGCTGGATGTGTGGGGGATGAAATGACAGATCTTTGGGAAATTCCAGATTGCAGGGAACAGAACTTACCCCCAGGTAAAAAATGATTTGCAATAACAGAAGTTGTTTTAAAGATTGAATCTTATCATCAGTTTGATGACCAGATGTGCTTTTCGTTCAGCCTGTAACTTTTATGGATTCATAAGCTGCAGAAAAACACTGACAGGTTTGTGGGAAGAGGAAGCAATCACCAATTTTGTGGGGAGTAACAGAAAAGTAATATAATGAGTAGGGTAATAGAAGTACAACATTTTTTTTTAGGTGATTATACACTAATGAAAACATTAGTTATGGTCAGAATACTAGATTACATTTCTGTCATGTTCTGTACATACACTCCCCCTAAATTTGACACTCTAGAGTCTAGACCTTTAACTTTTCTATCAAGTTGTGTTGTGGAATTGTGGTTCCTGGTTGATGCCTTAACCCATAGGCAATCAGTCTGTTCTTCCACATTGGAGTACTCAGCAAGTCCCATTGCAGTGCTATGAGATTGTCAGTGTGTAATTTGAGTGTTTGGCCTGAGCATTAAACAGGAAAGCCTGAACCTCATGACTGTGGTTTAACGTCAAGACTTTCCTAATAAAACTAAAAATAATCCAAATTTACGCAGACAGTCATCTGTCGTTTCAGTGTGACTTTTCCAGTGCCAGCATTTAGCGACTCGATTGATCCATCTCTCACATATGTGACATTTACGTATTTAACACCTATAACTGATCTCTCACCTGCTGTCATTTTAATCCAGGGTTGATGTCACTGAACCACCAGCTACAGTGCAGAACAGACCTGGCACATACCCACTTAGAGAAGCCTGTTATCTGTGTCCAATCAAAAATAATTGCCTCCTCCTTCCATATCAAGCCACCTATAGAGGAACCTTAAAACACCCCAGTGGTTGGAAGCAAATATCTGAATTTGAATATACTGACGTTAAATAGCTGCCAGAGATTAGACACAAAGCACACACACAAACACACACATAAACAAAGAGATCCACCTCCTCACACCCACTCCAGCATGGATTCCTTTATAAACAACATGACTCAGTCAGTTTGGCTTTTTATTGCCACTGTAGCTCTCCACATCCCCGTCCTTGGACTAGACTCAGCCAATCACCCCTGCAAAGAGGGAGGAAGATGGAAGCAAGCCGCAATCATCAACATCTGACCAGAAATGGGCCGAGGACAGACAGACTGACCAGGGGCTGTGTTTCCCTCTGGTAATTGGCTCGGTTTGAGTTCTTAATACATTCAACAGATGTTTGCCTGAGCCCTGAGCCATGGAACAGCCAACTGTGGAGGAATTCGCCCTCCATGCTGTGGTGTCCTTGTTTTCAGCTGCTCTGGCGCCTGCCTTGGCTGGACGTGAGCACAGTGTACATAATGCACTATATATCACATTCAGTTCAGCTAAATGTAAGTTGGAGCAAAATGAACCACTTTGGCATCGTACACACTCTACAGAAACAGATGATTATAGTGGCGGTTCTCAGAGTGGCATTCTGCAACTTGCTAGTTAGAAAATGTATAAGCATTATTATCTCACACAATTCAACTGCTAAAACCTCTTCATGCACAGCTAATCTTAGCAAATGGGGGTCAATGCCCCTTATTTACTCTAGTCTATTTGGCTGGCAATGACATTGAAATAATTTATTATATATGTTTTCTGTGATTTATAATGTTTTTTCTGCAGTTGGAAAGGGGCACTTTCAGAGTGCATCAAATAGCCATGAGTATTAAAGTCACCTTGCACCAAAAATATATCAAATACGTTCCCTCTGTAAGCTGGAGAGGTGGCTGTGGAAAGTTTGTAGCTTGCTTCTTCTTGAAAGATGGCAGCAGTAGTCAGCTTGGATTCACATCAGTTACACTGGATTGCAATTGATCCACAGTTACTCCTGGAAAAAAAGGTGTCATAACTTATGACATAACAAAACATAACAAAATGCCCCAAGAAACTACTCATGTAGCACAATCCACCACTCTGCTGTCCATCCGCATGCTCAGTGTCAGTAAACCAACGAGTTTTGCCATTTCTGGCAAAGGTCCGGCGCTACACTATGCCAAAAGGCAGTCCCTATACTTTAGTGTACTTTTTGTATGGAGGTTGTTTTTTTTATGATGTTGGCTTTGTGCCCTGGTACCCATTGAGGGAAATCTTAATGCTACAGCATACAATGATATTTTAGTGTGCTTCCAACTTTGAGGCATAAAAACAGTTTGGGGAAAGTCCTCTACTGTTCCAAGATGGCAATGCTCCATGTACACTAAGCCAGGTCCATAAAAATCATCATCCCAGTTTAGTGTGGAAGAACCTAACTGGCCTGCACAAAGCACTGAACTAAACTCCAGTCAACATCTTTATGGTGAACTGGAACGTTAACAAATCACAGTTTGGTTTAAAAATGCCTATTAAAGGGATAGTTCAGGTATTATAGTAAGGTTGTATGACATCCATAGTTGGTGTACTACCTACTTTGGACCGTGGTCAGCATGACTCTAGTTTGAAGAAGCAGACAGGGATGGGAGCAACATCTGCTTAAGTGTATGCTATATAAACAATGTTTTCATCTGTTTACCACAGCCTTTTTCTTTGGTGCTAACCTTAGAACTTCAACCTGTGCTACGCACTGCGTCACAGATCAGATGTTTGATTTTAGTCTGATCTTGCAACTTTCTGACTGTACATAAACATTTCTAAGATTTCAAAGATTGTGTGTGCTTGTGTTTTTCTGGTTCTAAGGTTGGACTGGTTAGTCTAATGGCAAGGCAAAGTGGTAAAAATATTCTTAATACAGTGTAAAGTAAATGGGTTTTGATATTTTTTGTGGCTCAAGTATGTTTTTCTACTGACGCCATCCACAGCAGTGCATACCGCTCCTTCTGTTCCAGGAGCTCTTGTCTGCTTTTCCAAACTGGGGGGCACGCTGACTGCTGTCTATTGTAGGTAATACATTGACAGATGGATAAGTAGATCATACACCACCCATTTAAAAATATTTAAATGTTAGGAGACCTTGTTGTCATAGTTACAGTAATAACCATGTGATTGGTGTAATTATGGAAAACATGGTCATAATTTATTTTCAAAACAGCATTGAATGCTTGGAAATGAACTGTGATCTCTCGTGTTTGTGTCTGGCATTTTGTTCCTGTCTATCGACCTTGTCCACATGTTATCTCATGGACAGTGCAGTCGTGGATTATCTTGCAGGAGTGTTTTTGAGACATCTTTTGCATTTTGACACATTTCTGTCATGGCTCTGATCCAAAATGATGGCAGGTGGCTTCAAGTGATATTTTAAAAACTACGAGGATATTTCATATAAATTGTCCATATTCTTTAAATTACTGCTGCTCAGTATAGACCAGTGTCACAACTTGAGTACCCTCGAGGAATCTTTCTTTTTCTGTTTGCCAGGCAACTGGTAATGAAGTGACAAACTCTATATACGGGCAGTGGCTGTTAAAAGTGTAACTCTTTTAAAGCCCTATAAACACTCCTACCAACAAAAGACACAGTTGTTTGGTAGCTCTCCTTTTGAACATGGCCTTCTCAGCTGTGGGTGGTAATTAATTCTTCATGAACTACACACATTTTTATCACTGCCACAAGATCCATTAAACAGCCACACAAATGGAGTTCAGTTATCAACGGAGCTTGCTTATTTCTTGGCTGTAATGCAAATTTTAATGACAAGCTATTACATCCCGCTGCCTACACTGGGACTCACCTTAATAATCTTAAAAGTCCACTCGGTTATGTACTTTCATTCTCCATTCAGGCTTTTGACCAATGTTGTCTTGTAACCTTGAAAACGTATATTCCAACATATCAGCATATTCCACATGTCCTTATCAGATTTTGATGCTTAGGTGTGACCATTGCAATTGTGTTTCCTCATAATTGCTTCAAGAATGTTAACCTCCTCTGTTAATGGTGCCTCCAATCTCACTGAGGCCAGTCTCTAAGGGTCAGTTTTATTGCATTGTCTCTTTGAATCTCTGTCTGCTCACACTGGAAATGCATTCAGTTTATTTCATTTATCATAAGTCTATAGTCTCCAATCGTCTCCGCTTTCCCTCCCATCACTCATAAAGAATTGAACAAATCATTTTATCCACAGTGGAGGGTTATATTAGTTGGCACAAGAGCAGGCTGCAGTTTAACTGCATTATTTAAGATACAATTAAATACTCAAATTTGATTGTGCACAATATATTGGACATCTTTAAAGCAAACAGAGCGGTTTCAGATGCTACCCTTTATGCCTAGGCCCAAGGTTTTTAAGACCATATCTGCACAAATGTGTAACTTCTCTGTGAATTGACTTTTGAGCTATTAAATATTCAAAGATCTTTTTTGGGGGGGACATTTTTGTGTCTGAAATTCATTTCTTTTACCAATGCTCGTTTTAACTTGGAGGCCCCTGAGGCTGCAGCAAAAGTAAAATGAAACTGAGAGGGTCCCATTTTCTCAATGCAGATGTTGTAGATTTTTTCTTATTATATTATGTTGGTATCATTTATGGTAACTGGAGGGGATTTCTTGGCTCTGAGAAAGCCATGAATTGGAAATTCAGGGTGAAATCCAAAAGAGCTTTCAGAAGTGCTTAGTTTTTAGGTTATGATCATTTATTGTGTAGTGGATATTTCGAATAAATTGCCGTAACCAATTGTTTTCATTGTGTTTTCAGACCCTTGTTACTCTCTGAAACCGCCCAATGAATGCACTAACGTGCTTGTAGAACCACTCTGTTACACAAAGCAGAAAGAAACACCTATAAAAAGTATAACAGCTATTGACTGTTGGATGCAGAGCACCTATAAAAAGTATAACAGCTATTGACTGTTGGATGCAGAGTTCTTATGTGTCTGTGAAGGTTGTTTGTGGACCCTTCTCTGTACAACAGCTTTGCTTTGCAAAATTCTGCATTCTGCCTTTGTGTTTTCAAAGTTTTTAAAATGCGTCATAGATAATGTGGTTAATAATCAAAATAAAACACTGTGCAAACTTCTGATTGTAAAAACAGCCAAACGGGAAATTGTTTAACTGTAGTAGATTTCCTCATGGTAAAGGCACAGAAACTGAAAGAAAAAATGCCCAAATCTTTGAAACACTCCTCCTATATGGAGGACTAAAAGTGCCAAAATTAAATAAATAAATACACTATTAAATATTTAGTTAAATGTGTCATTAATTAATTAAAATTTGAATTAAATACATAAATGTGTCATTAAAATAACGATTAATTTTCTGTAAAAAAAAACAAAGAAAAAACATATATAATTATTTGATTATTTGATTTCCATTTCCATTTCATGATTTACATTTACATGTCATGATCCTGTGTTGCAGTGCTTCATGAACTGTCAAACTGTCAAACTCGCCCATCAAAGTCAGTGGGTGGGGCTAATGTTAATCTAGTCTGATCCATTGCTTTGGTCTGAAGTGGAGTGCCTGGATAGAGAAAATGGAGGATCTTCATGAAGCCAGCTCTTGCTGTGATTAAAAGCACACATGAAATTACTTACACCTGCCCAACCTTACCTTGGACAGGTGTACGTGATGGATCGGCAGGTGTCTGCTGTGACTGAGCCGCCAGAGCCAGAGGAGTTCTGCTCAGAGCTTCCTCAATCAAATTAGCTGCTTCCCTCAGCAGCTCCAGGCAACTTTTAGACATTTTGTCCTGCACACGGTCTCAACATTTGGGGTTAGTAGGGCCGAGTCTTCCCCTTGATTTTTAGCCGTTGGTGGTAAAGTTTTGTTTGAGTATCTAAACCAACGTAACAGTGAATAGTGCCATCCAGTGTATTAGAATTCACTAGCTCTGCATCAATCCATTATCTGGAATTGACTTGACTTGCACAGGGTAACCAATCAGGCATTAGGAGTTTGACAGTTTCACAATTCATGAAGCACTGCAACACAGGATCATGAAATGTAAATGCAAATCATGAAATGGAAATAGTGAAATAATTATATATGTTTTTTTTTGCATAAAATGAGTCAGTACTTTAATGACACATTTAATGATACATTTATGTATTTATTTCCAATTTTAATTAATTAATGACACATTTAAGTAATTATTTAATAGTGTATTGATTTATTTAATTTTGGCACTTTTAGTCCTCCATACTCGTGGGGTATGAAGCCACATGGATAACGGACCAAAACTGCATTGCGGCTATGACGTGACAGAGATGTGCTCGGTGGGGTCCAGGTATAGGAGGGTTAGGGGTTTATCACTATGTTTGGATGTATCTTCCAGACGCCATGGATATGCACAGCAGACCTTAGGTTTTGAAGATACCTTGTTATTCATCAAAGTGTTAGTTAAGGGAAATGTTTTGCCAGATGTTGAAGCTGCTGAAGGGTTTATCTAAATCATTTACAATCTTTTTGTGGTGGCCATTAACCCTCTGGGATCTGAACAATCGCCCACGATTGCAAAAGCAATTGATAAGACCATTGATAGGGCCCCAGAGGGTTAATATCTATACCAAAGCTCAAGAGTGTCTGCCCAGCAGATGTCAAGATGTCTTGGCCCGGACATCCCTTTCATGCACCCAGCCATTAGCAGAGGAAAAAGGATAAAAGGCACCTAGACTAGGACTCCTTCTGTCCTCCTGGAAAAGTAGAGCACACTGACTCCATCAAACATCAGTGCAGTGAACCTGAAAAAAGAATCTCTTACACATGTTGCAGTCTGGTCAGATAGAAAAAAGGACTGGAAAGAGTATGTGATCCTTTTATAGCAAATCAATGTTCTCCACTTAGGTACAGGTTACATAGAGGTGAAAGTTTCCCAGCTGAATAGTGACCAGGATTTATCACAGTACCTCTATCATCTCTATTTAACAATCCATTTCTCACTGTGGCCATTATGGCATTAAGATCAGAGAATGACTCTGCACACCCCTTCGCAAGAATGAAACTTTGACATTATAAAGGAGTGAAGCTATTCAGCCATGATTTTGTGCAACTCCTAATGGTATCAAGACTTCTCCAGAGACCGATCTTCATTTTACCTTTGAAGTTTCTTAAATCATTAAATGATTCATAGTCAACTTTTAAGTCCGTTCTCAAATATTTCTCTGGGGCATGAAATCAGTATTTCTGAATATAATAAAAATGATAGATGTGAAAGCTGAACATACCAGGCTTTCAGTTTGAATCTGATTTTGCCAATCAGCCTGATTTCACTCACTGAAATTCTTTTGTTCAAGTTTGTGTCCATAAAAATAAACAAAAACTCAATTATTGTGCACAGCGGACACGGAAGGCTGTGGGTGTATTCAAATTTGAAACCTCTTGGGGTGAAGTTAAATATATAATGCCTGCAGCAGCTCAGTTTAGTCTGTCAGGAAACAAAACACACAGAGGAAAAGGAGGAAAACAAAACAAATTGGACTACCAGCAGCCTACATGCTTTAATTAATGTCCGTTCTCCCGGGGATAAGTCCAGTGGTCTTAGTTTAACCTTGGCACTTTGTTTCTGTGTAGGCGTTTGGTGGAGTATAGGCTGTCTGAAGGCTCATCCATCATCACCTGCTTGGAAACAATAACATATGGTGTATAGGGTTCTAGCTTTATTAGAATCAGGATTAAATTGTTGTGCAATTATTGATCAGTAACATGTACCAATGGGTTCAAATAATTAATTATATTGCGACTGGTCTCAGATGAGTTATCTTACTACCTGAGGTGTTTCAAACTAATCTTTAACACCAAATCTTCAAGCAGATGTAATGACGAGCAACTGACTGAACTGTCAGAAGAATGAGAGAAGCAGTGAATGAGTACTTTTTGGTAAGTGGTATTTTGTGGTTTTTAACACTCATTCGTGAAATCTCATATTCTGGGCTTTGAGGACTTTCCAATATCATGTAAGTTGAATAATAAAGTTGGTAGGTATCTGACATGATGCTCATTATGGTTTGAGACATTTAATTTGATGAAATATTTATATGCAGGTTAATATCACTTCCAACTCTTCCTTCTCCAATTTTCACATTTTTAAGCACTGTGTAGCCATCACACGAAAGAAAAACACATGGAAATAGTCAGGTATATTTTTAAAAGCTTTTTGATGGAAGAAACTAGGCTCAGCCCCTGATGGTTGAAAGTGCAGCCATCACCCCCGCCTTGTCACTTCTTGCTACATGTCCATTTGCTGGTTACATAATGACAACAGTTTCAAAACCCCTGTGTCCATTCTGTGTCAGGATAAGTTTTAAAAAACAAGATACCCTGTATGAATTTATTGTATATGCCCCACCAGGTAACAATGATATTTCAGGATTAGAATTATTAGAAAATAATAATTATTTGGATATATTGCCAAAAATGTTGATAATGTGGGGGGAGAGTGTCAACCAGCCCTCCACTGATAATGAGAAAAAGCAACGCCATAACAAGGGACCCCGTGTAATATCTCTCTAGCTCTGCATTATGTTGTTCAGGTAGCAAAACAGAAAAAAAAGATGCTCCGAGTGTCAGTGCTCCCTACAATAGGTGCTTAGGTTTCACCAGCGGTGCCATGCTAAATCCTAATCTGTAGCTGGAGGCTTTGGATGAGTGTTAAGCGTGTTCATCTGTTGCATTACCAGAAGGAAAATACCTTAATGCACATTAGAAAACAATTTGATGGAGAATTAATTACAGGTCCTGACAATTTTATCTTCGCAAATTGTTGAATTTCGTTTTTAAGTTGGTATCTAACCATTGGTGCTCCATATGCGTGGGTCTTATCCTTTTCACAGTGTGTGGGTGGGTGGCAATTAAATGAGGGGAATAAATAATATCACTGCCAGCTGATAACAGAAAAAAAAGTCTGTCTGTCTCATTTCCTCCAGCTCAAACCCTAACGGAACGAGAGGAGCTCCAGCAGATGCAAAAAGCCACTCAGCTGGTGCTCTTGCTCCCCCTCAAGTGACAAGTGACAGATCCTACATTTACATGAGCTTTACATATTAATAAAGCTGCTCTGAAGAGGAACATGGCTTCTCCATCAATGTGTTTGGCCACGCTGCGAGGCTACATCGCATGATTGTTTTCCCTCCTCCTCGAGATAGTTCCAACCTAGTTATTTCTCCGAAAGATTTGTTGCGCAAACCTGAGAAATTGTGTTCATCTTATCAGCTGTTTACTGCTGCGAAAATGAAATGGAACAGCAATCAAACATGAGAAACCTTTGGCTGCAGTTCAGACATTTGTTTGCAATGTGCAACCTGGAGCAGCGTTACTGACATTGACTGCCTTGAGTTAAATTATTGACCTTTTTTGGGGAGGGTTTTTGGTTGTTGTTTACACACCGTATAAGCTTTATTTTATGGAGATAACTGATCCGACTGAAAGAATGGACACATTATCCCCCAAGAATTATCCTGCTGTGCTCTCACAGTCACGGTCTCCATCTTTTTCCTATTTATACTCATTTGAGCAGTGCTGCAGGAGCTCTTCTTTATTGTAACTGACTGAACAGGAAAGGATGTGAATGCTCTCCAAAGTAATTGGAGCACTCTGAGGCCATTGAGAAAAGGCATTGGTACTAAAATGCAGTAGTTATATCTCTAACTCTGGTTTACTTCTGTGGACTGACCTTTGACTTTCGCAGGGATGTCAGAGGTTAGTGGTCAGTTTACAGCTCTTCAGTCCATACTGTGAGTTTAATATTGTGTTGTGAGACTTCCTGAAGCTGAGACCGCACACAGTGCTGCTGTAAAACAGTAGAGCTGCGATGCGAACAGGTGGATGGTTGCATGATGAATGCACAGATGAATGCATGATTTAAGTGAGTGAAATACAATTAACCTTGTTGCCCTTCTCATCTTCCTGAGGACTTGACAAGGTCAAGCACTCCTGTATGAACACAACAAACTCTCATCAATAAGTGGTTGTTGAATCCGTTCCAAAATAAACAGGCCAACCAACAATCACTCATTAAACTGTGACTGTAGTTTGCATTGATCAAGCCTGCATGGTAATTAACGTCAGGGAATCTTAATATGCAGGTTCACTGAACATAATTTCAACGTTAATAGCAATCTGATGGAGAAACTTGGTGGCAGACAGAATCAGCTAATAGCTTAGGAGTCCCTCTGGTTATATTTGACTGCCAATATTTGAATCAGAAAAGCAGATTACCTCTATTAACACAAAACCCCAAACACAGCAATACATGCTTGTTTTGTTTCATTTCTGGTCCTGACTTATTTTAGCCTAGCTAGGACAAATACAGGAAGCAGCTAACATTTTTCCTATATAAATAGGAATTATGCAAGAACCACATGTATGAACAGATTTGTGCTTAAGAGCCAAATAAGAGTTCAGATTCAGATTTGCTGGTCCAGATCTGCCTTACAATGTTTGATTCACAAATCATGATGCCTTAATCTGAATGAATTTAGAGTTTAGATAAAGTATATTGATAAATAAAGCAGAGTTCATGCAAAATGAGTCTTGCAGAGCCAGACACATTGACTACAGAACAAGTCCATCTCTATAAGCCCCCATAAATAAATCTTTACACCCTGGTAAAATTCTTTTGGTCTCTTTGGTTAATTTCCCCAGTTAGTTATAGTTATGCATAATTAAAAGCGTGGCCATGCTTTGACAGGTGGGAGCTATTACACATGGCTTGTTTGAGCAACCAGGCTCATTCAGCCGCCCTCAGCTCCACCTACAATTCACATCTCTGCTCATTTTTGGATTAGACGGGAGGCGGCAGAGGCATGACTGCCAAGATGGTGGTGTCACAACAGACTTTCAGAAAGTCCATGGTGCAGCAATGGTGCCCTTGCAAGATAGTATCGGGGGTATATGTTTTGGTGGAACATTTACACATTATTCCTGTTTGAGTAATGTTTGCCAAAAATTAGTGTCTGAATGTTTATAGACTAGTATAGTTTCAGAGAATACACCATTTATAGAAAATATACTATAACTCCAGCCTTGTGATTGAATTTATATTTGCTGTTCTTTCTTGGTGTACAGATTTAGAGCACATTTTCCTTCCTGTCTGTATTTTCTCTCCTGAGACTTGTTTGTCCTTGGAGCCACTGTAGTTACATTGTTGTAGCCTCACACAAAAAAAAAAAAAAACAAAGAAGACAGACACAGACTGCAGTAATGAAATACATTTTACTGTACATCAGTCATCCCATTAGTTAGATTACATATGGGATAAGTGTCTATAAATCTTCAGTCTTTAACACAGGCCTAAATGTCTAGATAGATTCTGAGTCACTGTAAATAGGGATATTTCCTCAGTAAAAATTTAAAACTTCAAACTTCAAACTTAAAGCAAGTTGTCCATTCATCACTGCACTGTGATAGCCAGACGATTCACCTGGCCAGACCTTTTGGAGAAGAGTGCAAGAGTAGCTGTTATCCAGCAGCTGTCCGGTGGAACTGAGCCACATATTGCACCTCAGATAGAAGGAGAGCAGCAACATATTTTGGACTCCTCTCTATACTTGTTTGGGAAGGAACATTTTGGATCCAAGCCTATACCTAAAATAACTATGGACACACTGTACCTACACTCTTTAGTCATTGGCAGTACAAAAGGAAGCAGAGATATGCAGGTAAACACAATCTGTATGTCATATTGGTGAACACAGGACAACAAACACTTTCAGACTAAAGATCTATGAAAACTGAAAGTAAAGCAGCTGAAAATTTAATTGTAAACTGTATGAAAAGTTTCTCAGCTTGGTGAAAAAATGAAATCCCCATAAATAATACAGAGAACGTGCCTTTGGTCCTTCGGTCCTGCTATGCATAATGCCTGGATGTGCAACATTTTAGACTCTGACAGACTTCGTTACCTAACTCTCTTAGTACTCTCTCTCATAGTAGAGTGATGCTGCAACTCTGGTTTCAGCGCCGGATTAGGGCTGTAAGAATGTAGCGAGGACCCAAGTGTAAAAAGACACCGTGAGAATACATGTTTAAGGAGTTTATTCTGCAGGATATTCATCTGTCTCACTTGACTACCATCAATCTACAGCACAGAAAACTAACACGACTAACCCTTCTATGCTAACCACAAGTGAAAGGTATCTCAAGACTTGGAAACCAGAACATACTAACAGGGGTTGTTTATAAGGAAACAGGTGAAGTCAGTGGTTAGACAAGGTCAGCTGGCACATTGGTTGAGTTGGAAGAGAGAGAGAGAGAGAGAGAGAGAGAGAGAGAGAAACGGCTACCAGCAGAAAGATCAGCACCTTGGAGAGTTCCATAGTGAACAGTCCTGAAAAGAGCCCGACTGATTTTGGACCACCTGAGAATCCTGAAGTTTATTTTTAGCCACACTAGCATTGTGGCTCAGGAATGGTGGGTCAGTTAGTCCAATGTTTTGGTACAGACTTAAAACAGACTCAAAACTGATTGGGTAGATGTCATAAAATTGCCCACAGACATTCATGGTAGCATGAATGAATGACTTTGGTGATCCCTAAACTTTTTGTCTAGTGCCACCACGAGTGGGGACTTTTGTGGTTTTAAGTAAAATACTATTTGACATATTTGTGTCAATGTGGCCCACATATTCCCCTCAGGGTGAACTGTAGCAACTCAATGATTCCCTGACTTTTTATGATACCAATGCCAATACTTCAGTTCATGACCAAATACCTGCAGATCTAATGATATTAGATCTGCAGGTATTTGGTCATAATAATATACAATAACATTCTCTCAACCTCAGTTGTACTTTGTGTTTAATGCTAAAGTGGCAAAGGTTTGGCGTCAATACAATAAAATACAATAATGAATATGGTTGACATTATACCTGCAAAAACATCAGCATATTAACGTTGTCAGCACAGTCTGTATGGCTGTAATACAGGATTGAACTAAAAAATGCAAAAAGTGTCCCTTACTTTATATCAGAACAGTTTTTCAGTGTTCCCTGAGGGATAATTATTATCAGGGAAATTGTCTTACATAAGTGACAAGTGAAATTAATGTTTTATTACTTAAAATGCTAACTACATACAATCACCATCATCTTAATTTCCCATCATGAATAGCGAGTTTCAGTCGACTTCTTCCTGTCTTTGTATTCATGAAATGTTTGTTTCAAAAGCAATCAGTGAGGAAATAAAAACAAATAATAATTCATGTCATTTCTTGCCTGGTGTGAAATTGGGAAGACATCCCCAGGGAGAAGCATTTTTGGGGGCAAAACAAATTTGATCAAAATGATGTGAAACACCTCGCAGACACTGAGTGTACAGAGCAGCAAGTGTAGGAACTTTCATTAACTCTGCGTGTTGTGTAGGTCAGTCTTTCTGAATATGCACTTGAACCGGTCTCACGGAAGGAATAAGAAGAACATGCAGCTGAGCATTAAAGCTGCAGGTGGTGAGAATAAACAGTATATGGAGTAGGACGGCACCACTGCAACACCTCCAGGCCCACGCAGTCTGCACAGGAGGGATTGCACTCAAGCAAAAAGCCATTTATCTGTTAAACACACCCTCTGGATTATTTATCGCTGTTGTACACGGCACCCATCCGCTGGAATCTCAATGTCCTCCCGGCTGCCTGCTCCGATCAGGTAAATCAAAGTGACTGTTTCACTGAATGAGGTATGTAAAACCATTAGGGCAAATTGCAGGAACCAACAGGGCCTGCTGCTTCCCCACATTCAGCTGAGAATCTGGGGGCGTTGTGTATCACAAGAGACACATCAGCTTTAAAAAGGGGAGTTCATGCTGTTGAGGTCGCTTGTCACATAGGAGGCTTTATATGTAAGTGAGGATTCTGTGGAGAGGCCTGACTAATGGCTTTATATCGATGCACATCCACATGCCTTGTCTGTCTGTGACCTTTCAGTGTTAATGCTGTATGCCAAGGCTGCTGGATCGTCATGCATACTTAACCGTAGTTATTTAAGAAACAGTGAGGATGGCTCTTCTGTGGGTGGGCTTGAAAGAAATGTTCATCATTACCGGTGACTCAAGCTTTACCTGACCAGGTGCTGCTCAATGTGCAAGCTCACGACGTTCATATTTGAAGACAAATATCTGTAATACCGCAGAATTAACAGAGATGCGAGTCAAACCCATGTCAGCGACAGTCATAAGATTTCCTCTCACAACCCTCCTCCAGGCCACCCAGTATTTTTTTTTAACCTATCTAGCTGACTCCCTAAACAGAACAGAAAAGGTTAAAAAAAATTAGAGAGAGTGAGAGAAAGAAAGTGGGCAGGTGTATGAGAGTGGTGAAACCTAACTTTGTCTGGTAATTATTCAGTGTCATTCTTTTATGTGATTCTCAGGTTTATCAGATTTCTGTGACTTTCACAGTCTTTTAATATACTTTTAACGAGGACGTAACGCACTGTGAATCACAGCTGTGCTGACAACAGTGACCTCTCTCCCCAGTGGGTGGAGCACTACCACTAAAAAGTACACCAAATGGAAAGATCTCTTGGCTAGGATAAGCAAAGCATAGAGTCTTAAACTGATGCTTTATTTTCTTTTCATCACCAATCAGTTTTTTAATCGTCTCAGGCACTGATGTACAAAAATATCACAAATCAATACTTATTGATAGCTTTCACACGTCAGAAACAGGACAAGTATAAGAGATGGTTGTATTTAATCAAGCAGCTTCCTCCATGGCTGTTAACTGAAGCCATTGTCGAAGTGCCAAACACTGCAGTTCCTTGAACAGCCACTTGAAGCTGGCTACAGAACGAGTCTCTTTATTGAAATACTTCACAGCAGAAATAAACATGTTTACAGACTGGTACAAAAAAACTGTTTGGGTCTCTAAAGCTAATTTTCCTGTTCTGTACTTTTTAAAAAATATAATTCTCCCCTTCAAATCATATCAGCTCCACCCACGATCCATGTCTCTGCTGATTTATGTATTTCACTCACTTTCTTTATCATTTATCATTTTTTGCAAGTTACCTAGTTAGGATGGTATAGATAATCACCCAGTCCTTGTGTTGCACACATCCAGAGCAAAGCTATAATGGAGGGGGATACTGATTCATGCTAAATTCAATAAATAGTATAGAGTGCTAATTAAACTGCACCACTATCCACATTCAAATTCATGACAAAACACTAATACAATACACTCAAAACAATACACTCAAAAGAACAAAACAAAATCATCTCTAACTGAGATGTTGTTGCACTCCGATAATGCAAACAATGGGGCAGAGAAATGTTTGCTTCTGTTTGAATGAACAGCTCATCCCTGCAGTACCTGTATTAAAAGTAATTGGACTTTCTGCATACCTCATCCCGCTCACCAAGGGTGTTAACTCAGGATTTAAAGATTTCTATGCATCTTCAAACTCTCCTTGTATGTTTACATTTTGCCACGCTCTTGACTCCATATGCAGCAGGTGGTGAACTGGCTTATTAAAGACAGTGTTTCCTAGTCAGCTCTGCAGGGGCAATTTACCAAACACAGCAACCGACCCAGCTGCAGGAAGTTTGTGTCAAACAAGTGATTTAAATGAATTTTGAGCAGATTATTTCCTGTGAATGTTGCATCAGAAATAAGTTTTCCGGATATTTTTAGGAACTGTTTATACAATCCTCTGTCTGTATTATGTTTTGCTTTTTGTTTTGTTTTTCATTTTTAACAATCATGCACACTTAATAGGCATGTTTTCTGGTTGTTTAAACTGCATGGTCATCTAGTACCAGACAAGGCTACCTAGTTTTAAATAATTATCGAAACATCTGCAATTAAATTTAATTGTGTTCACAGAAAAAAAAAATGCTTGAAAACAGGCCTATGTATTTTTATTTTTAAAGTTGTCTTACATCTCTTAAATTGAAACTTTGTTAAAGTTTAAATAAATATTAAATATAATAATTTAATAAACCTGTCAAATAGCACTAGGATGTCATTTTGGTTGTTTAAATCAAGTCAAGCTAGCGATCAGTTACACCAAAGATTGACATGTGACAGCCGTCTCTTGTGAATGGGTTCAACAAAGGTCATACACTCGTCTCCTAATACATCCAGCATATATAGTACTGCAAGGCATCGCCTCACCTCTTTCCCTGCACAACTCCATTCTCAGAGTTGAACTGTAGCTGTTATGTTGGCTGAAAACTAGAAAATGGTAAAAATGTGAATAAATGTGTGGACAAACATAACAAGCACCCCCATACAGGACACGCAGAGTCCTTGGTTTGATGATTATGAAAATAATGTGAGCCAATGCTATAACCTTCACAGTCACCAGATCTTAAACCAACCGATTACCCATTGGAGAGATTAGAGTAAAGTGTTTCACAGTTCTCTCAAACATCATTGTCAGAATACCAAATGAAGGAATATGTTTGAAAGAATGGTGGTAACGCCAGGCTTGCACTTTCGCCCGTTCCTAGTCTTTGTGCTACTCTAACTTTATAGCGGACATGTCAAACTGTTCCTCTAAAAGGTCAAGTGTGTGGCATTTAATTTATGCCATAATCCTCCTAAATATTACACACTGAATCTTTCAGGGTTTTTTTTTTTTTTTAAATACTGTAAAATAGTAATAGATCATATTTACCTCTTTGTTTGTTCATTCACATGTAATCTACTCCCATATCCAGTATTTCTACATATGACCAGAAGGCTGGATGACATTTTAAATCAGTCAATAGATATTACATGAAAGAGGAGGTTAAAGAGGACTGTTTGCAGCATGCTTCCATGTGGATCAATATGTGATTTAGACTGAAACACTCATACCTTTACTCCAATAGAGGAAAGGTAACATGATTACAGCAGTATCTATTGATTCAAAGTGGTCACAAATTCAGCTTCATTCTTCACTCTGTCCACTGATCCTTTAGTCATCATTTTAACCTTTTTGCAGCAGCATGCTACCGCTGTTGGATCTCAAAAAGATTCACTTTTGGCCTCTGAGTGGCTCTCCTTTCATCCGTTCTGTCTGTGTTTAGCAATGCAACCTCTGACAGACAGTGTGGCTCTGTCCTATAAATGACCTCTCCTCTGGGAATTCTGTCTTCTTCTCAGAGCAGTAGATCTGCCCCAGTAAAAACGTACACATCCAGGAATGTTAGTGTTTTCTGTTGCCTGTGATTCGGCATCACACTGGTGACTCAGATCATATAGTCTATCGGTATGTGGACATTCATTCACACTGCTTTGCTGGTCATAGTTAAAGGAACAATTGAAAAGTTTCAATCTTAGCACAATGTGCTTATTTCTGTCATGTCTCCAAGTGTCTGGCCCTAATTTCTTGCTTTATTCTTAGTTGAGGCTAATTTTGTCTAAACAGCAGAAGTAGGCTAATGACTAAGTCGTCAATAATTTACCCCAAAGTTTCTTTCTGCATGCTGGTCACACCTCAGCAAATGATACTGATGATGAAAGTGATTCACTTTCCCCTCATGTATGTTTCATGAAATTAATTTCATCCCTAATGTAACACCATTACCTAACTTTCATTTGATTTTGAAGGTTGAGGTAAATGGAAAATAAACAAGACTCATGAAACTGGAACTGCTCCCATTACATGTTTTTCTGGTTGGTTGTGCTCCAAAAAATAATGCATGTACAGAGAGAGAGAGAGAGAGAGAGAGAGAGAGAGAGAGAGAGAGAGCAGAGGTTTTCATGTCAGTAATTTCACTGTTGTGTCTTTGTTGCATTTCTGCTTTTTTTTTTTGTTGTTGTTGTTGTTTTTTTTCATGGCAACCTGTCACATTCACTTAGACTGAGGCAAGGTGGGGTGCTTTCTGAACCAAAGTGCCCTTCAGTCTGCTCGGGCAAGTACTCCCTGGGAATAAAACCAAAACCACAGGCTTCCACTCCATGAAACAATTCTCTCTGCCACTCCTCAGAGATGTGCCACTACAATCTATTGCATTTGAAAACTGACTGGCAGGGAGACAAAAGTTTAGGCCCTGATGCAATGTGTTAATTCTGCGTAATGACATCTAGATAGTGGCGAGGTCTTGGGCATTTAATAAATTCCCTGAGTGATTTTCTATGGGGCTGTCCACACATTTAAGATCACTTCACAGGGGTCCAAAACCCAGAAAGGCTGCTGACAGTTGAAGGGAATGAGAGCAGTCACAAGTCTTTTGGGCATCTGGTGGCTTTAGGCCTTCTCCCGCTGACCCAGAACACCACTACATGCAATGGCAGACTCAAAATAAAGTGCTACTCACATGGCAAGGCATTCAAATACAGAGAAATATGCTAGAATATGTGATGTAATCAACGGTAAAATCTCAAATACAGTTAACTGAGCCCAGCGATCTCTCATCCTTCGCTCCCTTGAAAGAAAAGCTGTTACCTCAAATATTATGTTCTGACAAAGTGCGAGCATGTAGCAGGAGCTTGTTCCTGGAATCAACGCACTGTGCAATTCCCATGCATCTCAGATCAGGCTGATACACAAGTACAAAAAGACATGGAGTTTTCTAACGAACACGGCGTGCACCGGCGGGCTGCAGAGACCAAATCCGACCGGAGGAGATGATGGGGTGAATCCACACTGTGGTTCTTTTCAGTGCTGCAGTGTGTCTCTGACTGCCTAATGAGGCCTTATTAATTCAGATCAGGGTGAATGATTACCTCATCATTCCCATTCTCCAGAGAGCTCCCTCTCCCTCTGTACTCTGCCCAGTAAATTTACAGCACGGTAATCCAGAGAGAATCTCTCGCCGTGAGACTTTAATACGCCTGCGTTTGTGGACGCTGAACGATGCGAAGACAGGACAGACCTCTAATGTGAACAAGTCATACATGTTCCTGCGGGATTCAGCAATTACTTGGAATTGTTTTAAGTCCGTGCAAACGACTGGTATCTGTTTTATCTATTTTTAATCTATTCTCTTTTGGAGAGGCTGCACTCCCACTAGCAGCAGATCTCTGACAGTAAACACAGAACACCCTCCCCA
The DNA here is from genome assembly GCF_000972845.2 of Larimichthys crocea. NCBI lineage: Eukaryota > Metazoa > Chordata > Actinopteri > Sciaenidae > Larimichthys > Larimichthys crocea. The sequence goes on from NC_040025.1 coordinate 1,324,272, forward strand.
TCTCTGTGCAGAGACTAGTTGCCTAGCAATGAAGTCTCTGATTTTATGGTCTGTGAGGCTTACATAGGCAAGGAAAAGAAAAAAAAATCCATCAGGATTAGATTTAGAGTAGTGTAGGCTCTTACTCTTTCTTTTTTTTTTGCATGTTTATGTGGACAATATCAGGCCGCTGCTCTTTAGATATTGACAACATAAAGCGCACAGCAAACAATGCCATATGAAGAAACTGCGAGCTTAATCCTCATCAAGTGACACATCGCTCATTGATCCAGCTCCACGGGCGATACTGCCCTCACCGCCGTTTGACAGAGTTGCTGAAATATTAAACCAAACTTAATCTCCAAGGGACAACGCGAGGTTTGTTTGCAGCGGCTGAATTCAAAGCTTCAGAGAGAGAAAAAGGAAGGCACTGCTCTGACTTATTATTTCACCACCAGGATTTCATTTCCCACATCATCTCAGCAGATGTTAAATTTTTCATGGCACCAGTTGTTAACAATATAACAGCCCAGGGTTAGGGTTGATTTTAGTGCTGCTGTCATTATATTCAGACTCAGAAGTTAGGATTAAGGATCCAGGGGCATGTCCACCCTTCCAACATGAATGTGTTTTTTTTTTGCTCTTTATCTACGGCAACAGCTGCCAATTACATGGCAGAGCTCAGATATGACAGTTAGAAATTGATTTCATAGCATCTACAACTAGAAAAAAAAAAGATATCATCATATCATAAGATATTTTTTTCTTAAGCGACATAATTAGACAAGTGTTACTGCTTCTGTTTAACTACATCAGCAACAAAGGCTTACATCAATTTTAGCTAAATGTCCATAGTGTTGTCACATGAATAAGCCTCATGTTTCAAAACAAATGATAGTTTTATGGTTAGGATAGTACAAGGCTTGCTAATGTTAAACCATCAGGGGCTAATGTTAATGTTGAGGTTAGGTCGACTTATGTTGTGAATGTTGGAAAAATGGTAGTTTTAATACGGTTAGAATGACTACACAAGCACAAAAGGTTAAAGCATTTGTTCATACATGTACCAAACACAGAGCCTTTTAGCCTATTTTTGCTTATTGTTTTTGTTCTACGGCATACTGTTTTTACTGTTTTGATTCAGGCTCACTACACTCATCAACCTTGTTCTGAACAGCAGCAGGCAGTTACTTTTAGCAACAACAACAAAAAAAAAAAAGAAGCTCTGATCAAGCTTTGGATGACGTAAAAACAATTGCAGTTGCAGTGGTACAGGGCAGCGTACAGTATACTGTATGCAGGTATACAGAGTATGCCCTTGTTTGGCATCCCTTCTGATGTGCATCTTTCAGTAGTGTTCTGTGAGATGATTGTTTTTCCTTGGATGGTGAATGCATATCATAGTGGGCCAATTTTAAATGACTGAATGGAGGAAGGAATACTTAAAATTCATAATTTTGTGGGCCAGCATTGATTGCAAAATCTGCACCTCCTCACTGCCTAATGTTGATTTCCCTAATTATTCTTACTGTATAAAGGCAACCAGCAGAGGTAAAGTGACAACGTGCAAATAGTACTGGCCATTTTTTGGCTGAGCTAAATATATAATAGTAGACTTACATGTCACTGTTTAGAAAAAGGTGTTTATAATTTCAGAATCAGGTTTATTGCCAAGTAGGATTTCACTTGAATTTGCCCTGATGATCTGGTGCATAATTCCCACACATTAAGTATAATAAATAGGGAAAAGGAGATTAAAAAAGAAAAAAAGTACTTCGCTAAAAAAGCAAAATTACAACAAAAAACTGTTCTGGGCTCTATAGCTAGTTTAGCTCTTCAGGACAGCTTGACTGAGGCTTAATTTCTACATAATTCACCTCTTCTAATTATATTAAGGCTTAAAGTTATGCATAATTAACAACGTGCCTATCAACTGTGATTGATAGGCAGGTGCTGTTAAAGATGGCTTTTGCACCCAGGCATCATTCATCATTGCCAACGCTGATCCACGTCTTTGCCGACTTTTAGATTAGCGTGAGTGGTGGCAGCCACAGCAGCATACTCTGAGCTTCAAAACCGCTCTTCAGAAACCTACGGGTGATGTCATGCTTACGCTGTCCATTATTTTTACTGTGAGTGATGCATTACACTCACAGCTTCGGCATTGGTCTGACAGCCTCACTTTGAATATTGACTATAATGAACTCAGATCATTACATGTACACGGTGACATTATTACCATAACACCTGAAAGTGGGGGGACAAAAAAATCTCCCTAGTCCTGCTTATTTGAGCACCAGTAATGTCTGGATGTGTAATTCTTTTGTTAACACAACTTAATACAACTATAAAAACAAGAAATTTAGCACTGTTAAAAAACCCACCATTAGTTTCTATAATGAAATATGTTATTATGTGAAACAAAACAGCTAGTGATGGTGATGCTATAGCCACAGTTAAGCACTGTTAAGTTTGCTGATGACAGCAGGTGCAGCAAGTTTTTATACTGCAATCTTGTCTTTCTTTATTAGTTTCAGATTTGTGAAATCATTCACCCATGGTGATCTACCACTATTCAAACAATGTATTGAATTTAAAGAATAATGCTGACCTCAGAGTTTTGAAGCAGAGATGTTTTTTTTAAGGACAGCTCAAATAGTCGTTTTTTAATTGAAATGACTGTGGGGACCAAGGGTAGTGCCACAGCTGATTTTACTGTAACACAGGCTGCTGACAGAGCTTCAAATGTAGACTAACCACAGATCTTTTTTTATAAAGTAGTGAGTATAGTTTTAGGTCCTAAAGTTTGTATTTGTTAGTACTTCTCCATGCTTGATGTGTGGTCGATTGTTGCAATAGGGTTAGCAACAGCGACATTTCCTTTGAGCCACTCAGCTACAGTGCTGTAATATTTTTCACATTTAACTACAGAAAATTTGTTCCTGTGTGCGTGGAGAGCTGAGAACAATGAAAAGACCTATCTGAAGGAAGAAGCCTGCATTCTCTTCCTAAAAGACATCTATACTAGATGCCACTAAAATAAGGCTTTTTCTACTTACTTATTTACTTGAATTTGATCCCTGATATTAGAATTTTTGGATACTGTGCAGGTAAATTTTATTTCATTTGATTCTTGCTGGTATTGCTAGAAGAGACCAGAAAAGACGAGGGGGAGTGAGGGGGAAATAAAGTCCAATTATGAGTCAAGAGAGAGGTTTTTTCTCAGGAGCTCAATTTAAGACGTTTAAGGAGACAAAAATAGATAAAAGCTCACGCTGATTTTAAAAGACGCTCAGTTTGAATTTCCCATTCCTCTGGGTGATGACTGAGTAATCCACACTAGAGCCTAAATCTCACCAGAGGACTCCCACAAATGTCTTTGGCAGTCCTACATAAGAAAAAAAAAAAACTCTCTTGAACTTTCTAGAGATGCTCCTGCACTGTCAGACAGAACAAACGACAGAGGGTGGTCAGCTCGTAACGCCAAATGAGTACAGAAATGCACTTTAGTTGAAAATGCACTTTATATGACACGTACCAGAAGAGAGCGTGAGAGTGCCTGCTTTGTGAAAAGAGTCTGCTGATGTTCCCTTGCATTTTTAATTAATTTCATCCTTACACTTCACCCCCGCTGCATCTCCCAGTTGCCAAAGCTCTTTAGCAAGAGAACCACTGGGAGAGATGCTCCGCATCAAATGGCAAGATGACAGTCCCTTTTAACTGGAACCATATATAGTCAGTGGCGTGCATGTAGTACATGTGTGTGCATGCGTTTTTGTAGCTATTTAGCTTCCTCTTTGAGGAAAAAAAGAGGATGTTTTGGTCTTACTCTTTTCAGTTGAGCACACAACTCTGTGCACAAGATGAGATAAAGATTATGAAGACGAGATCAAATATTATAGCGCAGATATATATTTTTGAAGAGAAATTGTTGTTTTTAGATGTAAGATTTTGTAGATCTTAGCCATTAAGTACAAAATGTGAATATGGTCCATTATTGCTGACCATTTTCCAAGATGCTGAGAGGCACATCAGTCACTCTGTAGAAGAATACAGCTCCACTTATTTAAAAGTTAAGAGACTGAGCCATACTTTTCTATACAGACCAAACACATACTAATCCTACTTTTCTACTCCCTGTGGTTTATTGGCAGCATCTTTGAGCACATACTTTTTAGATCATTTTCCAAAATGTAATATAACTTTTTAGATACCTCGCAGGCAGGTAGCCCCACTTGAAACCTCAACATTACTAAGGTTATTCTAGGATTCGGGTCACATAGCACTGTCTATATCAACCTTAAGGGGATCAAAAAATCTTATTTTTTCCCCCCGTTTTTGTCCTGCAGCAGGGATTTCATCTTTAGGGTTCCTGTCCATGTAGTCCAACTGGAATGAGAAGCTGCTTTATTAGATAGTGACAGCTGAAGAGATTGACAGGAAATTCAGAGGAGAGAGGGATGACATGCAGCAAAGGCCACGGGCTGGAATTAAACCTTTGTCAATGTGGTAAGGGCTCAGTCTTGATACTAGAGGTGCATGCTCTATCAAGAGGTACCTAAATGTTGTACAATCAGCTGTACAATCCATCCACTTCTTGAGCCTGTTGGCCACTAGCTGTCGTCGGCACAGATCACAGGATTTTGATGACGCAACCTATTGCTGGAATATGCAGCTGAATTACGTGGTAAAGTGCTGACATGACAGGTAGACATTGGTTTCACTTCATTTTAGTACTTTGTAGAGTAAGTGAACTTGCACTGAACTTGCACCTTGAATTGCATTGCATTCTGTTCAACCCTATGTGCTAGAAAGTGGGATCTGCAGAATATTCATAAAACACCTGCAGCAGGATCATCACACCCAGCCTGGCAGTGTGCCAATGTAAATGAAAGATTATATTACAAACATTTTTTTTGTCAGAGCCATTAGTCTCATGACTAGTTATCATGACTTTTTTTTTTTTCATTGCTCCAATCATTAATTAAAGACAAAGTTGCTCTGCTCGCTTAACCCTAACCCCCAAATTCCACTGGGCACAGATGCACCATTGCACCACGTACCGTGTTCGCCGTGGCCGCCGGAACTATACTTCCAAGTCAATGTTTCAAAGCCCACCGGCCCCGCCGCAGTCTGTTTCAGAAGCTCAACCATCCATGGGAAATACACTGTTGTTCTATTTTTGACGCCATGAGCAGCTTGCGACAATCTGCACAGAGAATCTCGGGTAAACGGCTCTGCTTCTGGAACGCTCCTGGTGCGCCGCAGCCACAACGTGACAGGTGGGGTTTCGGGGCAAACCTTACACTAATCTTAAGAACAACAGAAAAAGTCATGTTCAAATCTTCCTATGAAAGTTTATCTCACAAAATGTTGACACTTTATGTTAGATAAAGGGTTGTAAAAATAGCGTGGGAATGGCTTCATTTCAACTGAAGGTAATCACAAAAATGAGAATACAAGGTCAACTGTAGGTGTGTGTGTGTGTGTGTGTGTGTGTGTGAGGGTGAGTCTTGAAGAGACAATGTCATGTCATGTGAGAGTGAGAGAGCGTGTGTCTAGTCTTCACACTGCAGTAGATCCTCAAGTGAAGAAGGAATCTCATTTCCTCTCAGCCAAAAGGCTCGGGGTGAATTGATGCGCAGAGCTGGTGGCCCGTGTAAAATTGACCATGAAAGTCGCTCATTTCAGATCAAAGTCAATACAGCCCCTCTTGCCTGTTCAATAGCTTCAGTGCATTAGAGGTTACGAGAAGACTTAAAGGGCTTTTGCCCCTCTCCAAACTCCATCCAGAGACCAGTGACACAGAGATGAGGGCTGTTCCTATTAAAAAACATGAATTGATGGCACATCCAAAATTTACAGTGTCATTCAAACTCATCCATTTGTGAGATCATTATTTTTGTCATACAACTAACTCAGATTCCTCATGCTGTGTCTTTTACACACAGTGGTGGTTCAAAAAAGAGAAACATGTGGTCTACCTTGCTTATCAAACAGAGAAAGATTCCGAGGGGATTTATTGGCAGCATTGTGTCCTTCAGTCCTTTATGAACGGTTTGTTTGTTGTCAAATGAAAATGCCAGTATTTGTCATGATCGTTTTCCTGCCAACCTAGATTGTTGTTGGAGTACACAGTGTGTTTTTTAGCTGTCATTCAAAGTTAACAATACCATCCTTTCACTCATTGCATCTTATACTGTTGTGATGTGTCAGAACCACTGAACTGAGCAAAAACAGTTTGCATTGAGCTGACTGATATAAGCAGATTCATTGACAAAAAGAAGTTATTATAAAATACAGTGCATGTGTCTATTAAGTTAATATCTGCAGGACAAGTGTAGAAACTAACTACACCTGGTTAACATTGGGGAAACAACAGCATCAAAATAAATCAATAAATAAAGATCACAGAAATAAGTATGTGTCGCCACATACAAAGCTATGGATTTTAATACAGGAAAGAACTGTTAACTACAAATTAGTTGTTTTTTTTTTACTTTGACCATTGTCATTACCTAACATTAAAGGTCGAGTGTGTAATATTATGGCACAAATAGTATTCATTATTATATTCATTATCATGTTTTCATTAGAGTATAATCATCTGAAAATAAGACTTGTTGTGTTTTTGTTAATTAGTCGTTTATATTTACAGAGGCAGGTCCTCTTTCATGGAGTCTGACACTGAATCCTACACACTGATACATTAACCAAGTTGTTATTATTCTAACCATGCCAACATTTTTTTGTTTTTTTTATAACTTTTACAAGAACCATGATCTTTCTCCCCCGAACTACGTAGTTTTTATTCCTGAGTCTAACTGAATCTCTAACCACAGTTGGTGTCAGATGAGAAATGGCTTAGGAAGGCACCGACAAACAATGTCATACTGCTGATAGTGGTGGGAGAGAACAGACAAGTGAGTTAATTTGGAGACCTGCCAACACCAAAAAAACAGAATAATTTGGGACATGAAACTGTACCCTGCTGCTGAAGGCAAATGCTTACGCCCATCCATCTAACTGTATTATATCACACTGTTGTGCTTCTGGTATAGGATCTTCCTACAGTTGACGTTGTAGATAAGCTGAAGATAAACAAAAGATAATGGTAAAAATAGGTGCATGAATATAAGTTCAAGGAGGTGTCCATTCTAGTAAGATCAATGTGCTGTAACACCCCCTGAGTTTGAATTTAACTTTACCTTCTGTACTGTATCTGTCTCATTCAGCCAGTCAAAAGAGAATATAAGGATATTTTTCTTGAATGAGTTCTGATGTGATTTGCTGTCTGCTTTGATATTTTTGAGACCCTACCATGAGTATCTTCTGCTGATAAATGTGTGATCATCTGCATTGCCTAATGATAGCAGACAGCTTATAAAATGCAACCCAAGCATGCAAATGACAAGCGTCACATTAACTCTCTGTGGTCGTATAATAAAGTGACACTTGAGGTTGAAATCTAGTCTAAATGATAAATCATTTAAAAGTGATAAATATTTACAGATCTACAAAGGAATTCCGATTTTATTTAAAACATATGTGAAGCAGTGGAGCCTTTTTATTCAGCTTGCCCCAAAAAAGTTTTATCACAACAGTCTAAAAATCACAATATCCCTCAGGGTAACAGAGTCACTTTAGAAAATGACATAAAAGCTGTTAAAATTCATGAATGTCTCAAAGTGTCATTTTGAAAACAGAAATGGCATGCAGAGTGCAGTATACAGCCCAGTGCCAAATGTGAAGTTGTCATAATATATTTGAAGCACACAATGGTCCGCTTTATGCTCTCTTTATTGAACTGGAATCTCTCCAGGCTCCTGCAGCCAACTGTATTTGTCCTACCTCCACAGACGAGTCAAGACTTACTCCCAACTCTTCTAAAGCAATTAAAACACAGCAGTATAAAATATGTCTCCTTAATTGCCTAAAATTTTTTTTTCTTTTGTTTTACGGTGGTGTTTTAAATATCAGGAAATATTCAAATTGCTTTCAGCCGGGTAATTAACTTTGAATGTATAAAAATCTCATTTATGCCAGTGTTGATGCAACACATTAAAACATGCCTGACTTCAGTGGACCTCAGAGAACTTTCCACAAAAGCGTGTCTGCAATGCCTCACTAGTTTTGATACTTATTTTCTGTGCATCGAACAAACTTCATTTCCGCATCACTGACTCAATTTGTTTGTTTCCACTGTCCAGAACATTAAACAGGAGACCAGATTGATTAATGGCATTTCATTTTTCTCAGCATGCAGCGTGAGAAACCCTAGAGTGTTCTGATATATGTCCTCTAATTAGAGCGAGCTAGCTAATGAGCCTCGTTTGGGCTCGGAAAACTAATAAAGGAAAACTAACGCAGAGGTGATGCCCTGTGGCAATTAGATAAGTTACTAGGCAAGCAGTATTTTTTCCGAGTGCTTCTGGGGCCGCTTCAACATCAGGGAAACGTTGTTAAGTGTCTTCATTACCTGAGATGAATTTGTCCGTTACAGTCCTCAATTGATCAAGATTGATCGGTCTGAAGACACTTGTGCCAGCTGATAAAAGCCAACCAATGTCTGACTCATTACAAGCAGTCTTGTTAAATAAAACAATGAATAAAATGTTTCAAGTGAAATTTTGATTGGGGACATTGACTTTATAAAAGTTTCAAGTAAAAATTAACCACAAATTGTCCCACTCCTGTCATTTGTGACCTAATTGAAATGGATTAACAATCTACCTGTCCAGATTAATATGTTGTGGCCTGGTACAGTAGGGCTATAATTGGTTGACTTTTAATTACACTGAATTTTTATTGTTACTAAGAATGCTGCTGGAGGATGCTGCTGAGTGGCCCCTGACTTTTTTTTTTTTTTTTTTTGTACTTTTGGTTAAATGTTTAACCAAACATTTGGTTTAAAATATTTAAACTGAGTTGGTGTGTATAGTGGCTGAGCAAAGCGGAGAAAAAATGAGAAAGGGAGAACAAGGGAAAGGTGGACTTTTACACATCAAAAGGATAAAAATAAAATATAATAAAAAGCTCCTAAAGGAAAGTGCAGCTAAATGCTACACAATTAAATTATTAAACTTACAAGCAATTAGGGACATTGCTGTTAAAAAACATGCAAACATTGGCCACTCTGATAACATCATAATATCTACCCTTCCTAATTTGATAGTTTCAAAACACTAATAAATGGCACCAACATTTAATTATGCTATGAAGGAAAGCAGGAGAGCTCAGAGGAAAGGAGGGGCAAGGGGCAAAAAAAACAGTGCACAAAAATATTTATTCCTGTAGCTTTGATGCTAAAATTGCAATTCACTACTTCTTGAAACTCTTTGTTGATATTTTTTTGAAGCATGTTTTGTCTAATAATGAAGCCAAAATATATATTAGTGGCATAAACAGTCCGTCCATCCAATTTTCATAACCACTTATCCTTATCATGGATGCGTGGGGCTGTAGTTGATGCCAGCCGATAATGGGCAGGAGGAGGGGTACACCCTGGACAGGTTGCCAGTTCATTACAGACCACACATCCAACAACAACCATTCACACCTATGGCAATTTCAAATCACAAGGTAACCTAAATGCAGACACAGGGAGATATGCAAAATCCACTTGCTGGAACTAGGAACCTTCTTGCTGTGAGCGGACAGTGCTAACTAACCACTGCCTTCATGCTGCTGGCATAAACAGTAAACAGGAAAAACTTTTTTTTTTATAGAATAATTACCAAACATGTGAGACAATTGTGAATGTGTGAGTGTCCTGGGCTGGTGTGAGTTTTCAAATTTGAATCATTATCCTAGTTTGACACTGAATAAATCTATACATGTTTGAAATGCTTGCACTACATTTATGAAAACAAACCTTGAAGACAAACAATGAACCAACAAGATGATGAAAAGAGTGATGTGACTTGAGTTATTGGGTTTGGCTGCTTGAGTGTTCTTGAACTCAACAGAGTCTTCTACCACACTCAAGGTATTGTGAGTCTTTAGAAATCCTTTGTAACAATCTTCTTTAACAACACTTCCTGCTGTTTTGTGTTTCCATCTGTTTTTATATGGAAGCATATGCCTCTTTGCCTCATGCCTCCTTTAAAACTTATGTCCAATGTTCCTGTGAAGGCATGATGGTGAATGTGACCCAGCAGCCATTAGTGGCAGCCGGATTCAAGAAATCTAAAAAGGCAATTTTACTCTCTAATTAAACTTTCAGCAGCTCACAAAGAAAATATTCATTTTAGTTATCAAAGCAAGAATAAGTATAAGACTGATTGCATTGTATTCTATTTTACATACTGGACATTACTACTTTTTCACATGTTCACAAAGGATAGGTTCAGATATTTTCAAGTCTACCGTAACATAAGAAATACTGAGATGCCAAAGGTAGAATTATAGTTATTGGTTGCCATAATCTGTCTTTATGTTCATATTGGCAAATATGAGCAATCCTTTCATAGTGTGCCAGTACTGTCAGAGAGGGGAAACAATCCAAAGCATGTGTCATGTGTGACAAATTTCTTCTATTCCTTTGTATTTCCAAAGGAACAGTGTTTCCTTGCTTAGTTGCAGTGTGATACATCCTGGCAATGGCATGGATGGTGCAGAGACCAGACTCTACCACTAAACCCATATGACAACGACAGACAAAAATACCTACTTGATTTGGCTAACTGAGACTGCCCTGAACCCTGGGCTGCTGCAGCAAGGACTGAGCCTGTGTACATGGGGCAGATGCTCTACCAACTAAACTAACCAACACCCCGATAACGTTGACCTTTGAGGGAACTGAGAGACAATAGTCCAAAATAGAGGAAGATGTTGTAGCCTATTAGCTACATTAGTAATGCATAACTGCTTGCAAAACCAGCAGTATCACAAGCAGGACTCAGTAATACAAATACATCTTTTAAATAAACTGTGAAGTTATAAACCTGTTAGCATTTAGCAAGTGCAACTAGAGAACAGTTTGTCAACAGGTCATCTTTCTTCAAAAAAGGTTACGTCTGGGGCAGCTGGACCTTGCAGATCCATAGGCAGGATCGTAGAATCTTCATAGACTGCTCTCTACGATCCTGGATAAATACATAGACTGTCAGTCAGAACTAAAAAAGCTTCTTGGATGAGAGGCGAAACGTCTTAACAGATCTACAAACAAGTCCAGTTACCCCAGACTTAATCTTTTTGAACAACTAGAGAACATTTTGTGCACAATGTCACAATGTCAAGACTGAATGGTTGGAAGCTCATACTAGCATGTTGGGTACTGTAGAAGAAGAAGAAAGAAGAAGAAGATATACTTTATTTATCCCTCAATGGGGAAATTCTTTTTTCACTCTATTTTTTATTTTTTGACATGCATTTTAACCCAGACACACACATGCAGTACAAGGTACAAGGGCTCATAGACATGCAAACGTGGAGAGAGATGGTGGAGTGATGGGCAGCCGGCTGGACCTAGAGTTTGAGTGGCTAGATTCCCAGCTACAAAAGTTGACCAACTAGTTCTGCTAATTTGTCACAGTATCAGCAAGCAGAGGTTCTGTGGTGCTAAACCAATATTTTGCTGAATTCTGTCAGAAAATGTAAATGTAGGACTTTTAAAGTGCTTGGCCAAATGACCAATGCTGCAATTTTTCTGGTAAAGTTTGTGCCAATTTCAGACTTGGGATAAAACTGCAGGAGGTTGGTGTGACACACCTACTGTAAAGCCTTGAAGGATTAACAGCACAGCACAGGCAGGTCTGATATATTATGTGACACAGACTGAAAAGTGCAGGGTGTCTCAAGTTTTGGGAAGGCTGATGTTAAAAGCATCCTGAACTGATTGCTGCAGGACTCACTGTTGTTCAGCCAATAGCAGTGAGGGACAACATAATCCTCTCACTGTTGGATGCCTCAGTACGTACTTCTAAATGTGTTTGAGTCATAAAAAATAATGGATACAATGTACAGTCTTCTGTGGTGTTCAATTTCATTTGCTCCAGGGCACAATATGTTAGAGAAATGCTGACTTCTCCCAGCACCATTTTGTTTTGTTCATCCTCAGAGCAATCATAGTAGTTCCATAATTTCTCCACATCTGTTCCTTTTGCTGCAATACAATATGAAATAGCTTGGGAGGGGGATCACTGGGGTATAGGTTTTTTTGCGAAGCCATGCACACAATCTGCATGGGGGACCAGGGGTCACATCCACCCCATTGCATAAAAGAAAAAAATGTGACCCCTTCCAATATATAGTCATAATCAATTGAAGTTTAAGCTCATAGCCTTCTGTGTTTAGTGCACACATGCTTTGTCCTATAAGGAAAGTGTGGTACCACAAAAGAAACAACAGAAGAAGATACTCTGCATGCATGTCTGTGTATATGTGCTGATATAAAGAGGCAGACAAAAAGTGATGAGAGTAACACATTGTGTAAAGTGTTTTGTTTGCAGAATGTCACATGTTATACTGACATTCATGATTCATGTTTGTTCGTGATGAGAAAAAAAGTTTGTAGAAGTTGGCCAGCAGCCAACCTCCACATCACCAGCTGTTTTCCTCTTTCTCTTTGGGTTACTTGTTTCTCTAAAGCTAAGATTGGTGATCCTGGATAATAACTTGTATGACGAAGCTGGTTATGTCTCTATTACAGTAACAAATTTACAGGTTAGATGACTGCAGGAAAAAGCAACAATTACAGCAGCAATTAAAAGTAATGTTAAACAAAGGGAATTCCAAAGAATATTTTCACATAACTAGGCCATAATAAGAAGCTTTAGATAATATTTTCCAAATATTAAGAATAATACAAGAGATCCAAAACAAATGTAGATTTCTTCGGCTACAGTGTCTTTAATACGACAAGGAGTACTTCCTTTTCTTTTCCTTTTGTGCTGGATGGTGAACAAATTATTTGAATGTGCTGCACATCAAAAGCACATTGATATATTTATTGGACCTCATAACTAACCTTTAGGAATTAATGATCAGTGATCTGATTACTAACATGTTGTGATGTAATACTCTGAAGCGAACCTGTTCCAGCAGAGCAATCCATGTAGCTTTGGATACAAATAGGAGCTAGTACAGGCACAGCCTTCACCTTACTGGATGAGATGAAAATGGGCTCATTGGATGTCACTGAGTTGGGTATGGGCATAGTTGTGGTAAGCTTGGGCCAAGACCAATGGCCAAGAATTTTCATTGTGTGGTCTGCAATTCTTTGTCTGGAAGCAGTAGAAGCAGCTTCAGTGCGGTAGGAGGCAATCTTGTGAAAAACAGGTCTTGTGACGTCTTGGATCGGTTTGAACAGGCTCAAAAGTTAAAACGGAAAAGAAAAATGGAGGTAGAGACACCAAGTTGGTCAGTTTTGTTTTGTTTGAGGTTAAATCTGAGAATGTCTAGGGAGCAGATAGAAATGCTTGCGTGCCGTGATGTGTCATAGGTGAAGGAGGAGATGGTGCATTCCAGGCATCAGTGAAAAAAAAATGCTATGAGAAACATTGTTTTGAGGGTTAAGTCGATGGATGGGGATAAGTATCCTGCATGGAGGGTTCAGATGCAACGAATTAGGAGGTCTACTGTGAGGGGTAAGTTTCAGTGTGAGCTCTGCCATTCTTTGATTAACGTGGAGTGAGAAAAAATAGGGGCTCGAGCTCCAGAGAGCAGTTTGAAAAAGTTTATGTCACTGAGGTACACTTATATGGATGTCCTGATTTTGAACAGAGTAAGTCGTGAAACTAGTTAATGATATAATGTGGATGGAAGGAAAAATGTCAGGCTGAACAAGATATGAAAAGTTTTGAAACAGCACCATCCTGATAATGATGAAAGGCTTTTAGGAGTGAAACTATTAATGATCGCTTCTCACGATTTAGTGAAAGCTGAGGGCTCAGGAGAAAATGGTTCTGGTGAAGATTTGAATTTCTGAAATGACAAATGGGAGAGGGAGTCAGTGATGGAGTTTTGGTAGCCAGATCCGGCAAAGTGGCAAACGGGTCATTACTTCTTGCAGAGATCGGAAATGTGTGGTATTGGGCTGCGTTTGTGACAGGTGGGTTTGGAAAAGTAGCAGCTTGGTCCGAAAGGCTTTAATATGTGAATACAGTTGGCTTATCAATGCATTTTCAAACAGGATCGGTTAGTTCTGGCATCAGTTGTCCCTTTTTTGCCAAGAATTGTCCAATTTCCTCTTTGAGTGAGTAGAAACGCTGCAGTGCAGACCCCCGACTGAGCCATCTTACATCAGTGTTATACACAACATCTCCATATTCAGCGTGGATATCCAGTAGAAATTGTTGAAACTTGCGGTGGCACAGGGCTTTGGACCGAATATAATTAATAGCCTTTACCACCGGTTTCATAACGTGATCATATTTCAGATGTTTCGCACATAGAACTTGTTGGTGAATAATACAATGGAGTTTTATAGCTTTACCTCCTTCTTCGCTTACTTTGTTACACACAAGGGTTGATAATCCACTGTTCTCGCCAACCATGGCAGGTGCGCCATCCGTAATAATCCCTGCGATTTTATTACACTGTATTTTCATGTCATCTACGGCGGAACAAACAGAAGCAAATAAATCTTTCAAAATAAATCGTTCATTTCACTGTCCACTCCTCTCAAAAAATCCACTCCTTTTGCCTCCAACTGTCTCTTAATATCAGATGAAACTTCTTCGATCCTTCGTGACACAGTGCTAGGAGCCAGGCAAACATTGGCGAACTGTTGCTTTTTCTCAGGACAAATATTCTCCAGTCTTTAATAAATTCACCCTCAGTAAAAGGTTTGCAGTGCTTTGCAATCAGCGTTGCCACCTCATAGCTTGCCTTTGTTGCATTTTTATTCAACTCACTGGTTCTTGTGAAAAAGTCTTGCGGTGCTGTTAAACCAGCTTCCAGTTGCTTCAAGTTTTAATTGCGTTCGTTCCCAGTTAGCTTGTCGTAATTAGCATGTTTCGTCTGGTAGTGCCTCTTTATATTGAACTCCTTGAACACAGCCACAGTGTTTTGGCAAATTAGGCAGACGCAGTTGTTTCTAAAGTCAGTGAAAAAATATTCAGATTTCCATTTGTCCTGGAAACGGCGGCCCTCGCTATCAGCTTTCCTTTTCTTACTTCCAGTTGCCATTTTAGAAATGGGCATAAAACAGGTCACGCACAAAACGGCCCCTCGAGAGTTCGACCACAAGTTTACTGCCATCCTGTGCTGAGATATAAAATTGCACGTGTATTTTGTACTGGCCACATATTATTGATTTTATGACAGAGGCTTCGGGCCAGTGGAAATATGAACATGGGCCGGATTTGGCCCAGGGGCCGGACTTTGGGCATGTCTGCTGTAGACAGATACTCAAAGTACCCACTTGTGACTCCAGTATCCAGCCATGCAGTCACACAAAAGATGCAGTCTTACATGTCCTTATTCGGACGGCCAGATGAAATCCTGATAGACAACAGACCACAATACATGGGACAGACTTCAAGCGTTCATGAAAAGGTGGGGAATAACACACGTCACCAGCTCTCCCCACTACCCTAAAAGCAACAGATTCATCGAAAGGCATGTCAGACGCATCGAAGGCACACAACAAAACAAAAGTGACCTTCACATTGCTTTGCTGCAAGTCAGAGCAACACCCATCGACAGCAAGCTGCCTTCACCTGCAGAACTGCACCCTACTGCCAAGCCGAGCAGAACCAGGTAAAGAGCAACATCGTCAGCACCTTGCCCACAGAGCAGCTGTAATGAAAGAACACCACGACCGCAGCTGCCGCAGAGATCTATCAGATCCAGCAGTTGTCCAGCAAAAGTGTAAGGAGCCAAGGAGCTACATCGTTATGGTTGCTACACAGCTATGCATTTGTTCTTATTATCTAGGAGGGTCTCATAAGCTAAACAGGGGGGATGTTGTGGTATCTTATGGGACTATATTACATTAGGCGGAGTGATATACTAGTCTCCAGGACCAGCGTAATAATACACTGTGCGGTTGTAATGTGTCTCTGTTGGTACCTGAAGTAAACCAACGTAAACTTTATCTCCGAGCCTCCTCATCATTGTGTGACTTGTGTGTCCATAATAATACTTCATAAGCTGTTGAAAAAAAAGGAAAGCCTGTCAGTTTTTCTTATGTTGTTTTTGTGTGACACGATAATCACTACTCTGTAACACTGGTAATACCTCTTGATTACATGTGTTTAACTCAATTACATTTTAATATCATGTGAATAAATAATCATAAATAAACAGAGAGATTGTTGAATAAGTGGTTCGATTCTGGGTACACTGATTCACACAGCAGCTGAATTATGGAGTTTTTATAGTATGACCACAGTGTGTATGATTATTCATGTCAATGCCATATAGTATTTCATGCTGAGGTTCATGGATTAAGTATCTAATAATTCTGATTATATAATTTATAATCTACCATAAAGACAGAATGACATTGGTTTGAAAGACTTCTCAAATGAGGTAATTAATGCAATCACTAGATATTGGATATGGCTCTAAGCTGTCTTAAGAACACATTAATGAATTAAACAAATAACAATGGAGCATTGTACAGTGGAAGGGATGAATAATAACATGTAATGTATTCATGTTTAACTAATAAGGACTCTCATCATAATTTAATAATGATGGTATTAGAGTGATTAAACCTCATTACCATTAAAAGTAATCACTAAGGGTCTGGTGAATTCCATTGTAATTAATTGTCCATGATGTCGCCACTTCTCCCAGTGACAGTCGCAGTGTAAACAGAGTAGGAGCTCACAGATCAGCTGCTAGGAGACCGAGCCATATAGGGTACAATTGTAAAGGTTTAACAACCCACAATGAGCTGCACTGCCTTTGTGTTAAAAGCACAGATATAAAGCAGATCACTGTTTTTATATCTGTGGAAGGACACACACACATGCAAAACCAAGCACTGTGATGGGGTTTTGTTTTGCTGTTGCCAGGCGACTACAGGATAGCTGAGGATCTGCTGTCAGTCACACTGCCAGCTGCTGCTTATTGTGCTGGCTCGGTGCGGTTTGGATACACTAGTATTATATAAAATAGGAGAATAGTTACAAAACAGCTCTTATTGCTTCCAAGCTGCTATAGTTCCCCCAGAGGGCCCATCTCTGCATTCATACAACTGAGAAAGGAAAACAAAAGCAATGAGCTGAATTTGTTTCAACTTGGGGTGCTTAAGGCACTCTTCCAAAAAATGCAAGGTGCCTAAAGTAGAGAAATGCAAGATGCAGCACAGTTAGGGGCAAGCACAGTGTTTTCTGGGGCCTAAGGCAAATATTTGAGGCCCTCCTTAGTTTCTGTTGTTACCCTTCACGTTACCCATCACACCTAGTTTAACGACAAGTTTTCACCGAGCTCTGCTATGCTGCAAAAGTCCTGTAAGAAAAGAATTATATTCTCAGTGAAGAGAATATAATAAATGCATCCACCACTGTCATTGTCTACAATTGATGTTTATCTTGTTTACCTTCAGCACTCCTGACTTGAAATGCTGACTGGACTAGAGTGAGTGCTTTTTGTCACTATCACCGCCATCACAGGGGGAAAGAAGAGTTACCATCATTATCATTACCAACATCATCTCCAACACTAATGTTGCTGCACTAACAACACGTCTCGTTCCTTCAGCAGGTTGCTCTTAAGCGGCACTTTAATTCTAGAGAGACCAAGAAAAAAATGACTTTTGAGAATTGACCAGTTTGCATCTTGATTTTCTCCATATTTGTGCCCTGTTGGTTTATTAGTTATTGTTTGTTCTATGTCAAACCAACACTTTGGTCCAGAGCAGCTGTATCAACATCTGGCTGGTTGTTTGAATATTTATTGTCCTGGAAGATTGGTTGCTGCCTGATTTCGGTGATGTCTGTAAAATGTGGGTAATAAAATAAAACGTAACCTCCCCTCTGGTGCTAGAAATCCCCTTTATATCTAGGGAAGACATTCATCCTCTTCAGGATAGACAAAATCCTTTGCATAAAAGAACTCCAGGTTTTAAAGCTGCACTAATATTAAATGTAATAATATTTTTATACTAATAATGGATCAAACAACCTAATGAACTGTGTCACTCAAACCCAAACCCACAGAGAATTGACACCCTCAGATCTACAGAGCATTTCTAGCTCTTTTAGTTCTCTGTTTTGGTTTTAGGGTCTTTTAACTGCTTTGTGGTGTTCACACTAGATGTATTCAGCAAAAATGGTAAAACAATTATACACCTACCCAGCACCAGCAGACAGATAATAATGTAATGTAATGGTATAATATTATATTTATCAGGAGTTGGTGGAGACCAAAAGAGAGCTAAAAAGAAGACTAATCAGTAAAAACTCATCAGAATTATATGACATTGAAAGAATGCTAATCAATAGCATACACTGGGCTCTGAGGATATCCAAATTGTGAATATTTTCTGTCCAATACTTGTAAGGTTTAATGAACATTGCAATCTCTAGGGGCCACTAGCTAGGTTCAAGAAGTTTAGTCTTATTTTATGCCTCAGTTTTGTATTTGTAACGAGCTCAGTTGAACATTTTTCCTTGAACTGGTCCTTACAGAGAGTCAACTGGCCTGATATTTGAGCTCCAAGCAGTTATCCTTAGTTTGTCAGTCACTCACATAATATACCAAAGAGACCTTCTGTTTTTAGCTTTTAGCAGATCTGTTGCTAAAAAGGTGTCTTGTATTATCAGACCAAGCTGAATAACTGCAGGCAAATACAAAGTAATTGCTGTGAACTAAAAGGCTCTGGACCATTAGTGACCAAAGAGGCATTAAAGTGTTACTGCACAGTGGTTTATGTGACTCAGCCTGGGGAGACTTTGACCTCAGTTCCTAAATTCAGCTACAATGTCGCATGTCTCACAGTTTCACATTCAAGTCATTAAAAATTCACAGAGGGGGGGGACTACTCTTAATACTGATGCTACTACATCTGCAGTTGAACAATTACTCCTCCTTGGCCCGACTAAGAAATCCATTACATGTTTTTACAATGTCCTAAGCCAGACTGATGGGATAAATGTACAGGATGTTATACAGAAGTGGCAAGGTGAACTTGGTATAGATATTGATGGGGACAAGTGGACTACGATATGGAACCGAACAAAGAAAATATCTGTGTGTAACTGTGCCAGATTGCTGCAATTTAAGATTGTGCACCGTTTACAAATCTCTCCTAACAAAAGACATAAAATGAACTCTCAACTCTCACCTGCATGTTTAAAGTGTAAAATCTCAGTGGGCACCTATACTCATTGTATCTGGTCATGCCCTAAAATACGAGCATATTGGATGGATGTTTTGCAAGATTTGGAAAAAATATTTGGTATTGTGTTGGACCCTCTTTCCTTAATCCTGGGTTACACCAGTCGGGATGCCATTGTGGATGCCAACGCTTCCAGGCTGTATAATATCCTCACATATGCAGCAAGGAAGAATATCTTCCTGTCTTGGATAAGCGAAAAAAAAAAACACTAAGTTGAACTGGCACAAGATAATTATGGAATGTTTTCCCCTTGAGTACCTGACCTGTCTGCTTCACTCATCAGAGGGACAGTTTATGAACATTTGGACTCCATATCTTCACTTTTCCAGCTCTATGGTGGCTTTGGTGCTCTTAAATGTTGTTCTTGGCTAGCCTTGAGCTCTTTATCTTTGTCTTCCTGGCTTTGCACTGATTGGATGAATGTGAGTTGTGAGTATGTATAGACTGTCTAGACCAATGTTATACTGAGTGTTATTTTACTGTTGTTACGTCAATGTATAAAAAAATGGAAAAAAGCTCAATAAACATATTTGAAAAAAAAAATTCACAGAGGGGGCTGTGTGGAGGCTATCTTTGACACGTCTTGTGTAAAACAAACATATCACCCACAAACTCATGAAAAAATAGCTGCATTTGGGATGTTCTATTAGTCACTAACTGTGTTTATCCTATAGGAAAGCAATTTATCCCATCATGTCAAAGCGAGCTGAAAAATCATGATGATGAGTGAAGAGACAAGGCTGCTGAAATTATATTCTATCCTGTAGGAGCTGTTTGCTCACTCATATTGTCCTCCATTTACTCAGGTTTATGCCCAGGTTGTGAGCAGAAAAGTGCTGGAATATATCTGCTTTATATATTTCCAAATGAATAATTAAAAACCAGAGCTTCACACGTCAGGAGAAGGTGATGTGTACATCGCTTTGAATAAGCTGCGGAAGAAATGAATAAATACATAAATTGTGTGTGTGTGTGCAAGTTTGTGTGTGTGTGTGTGTGTGTGTGTGTGTGTGTGTGTGTGTGTGTGTGTGTGTCTATGTGTGTGTATGTGGTTTGCAGCAAGGAAAGCACAGAATTTAAATTACACGTAGATGAAAGACAGAGGTAGTTTGTACATAAAGCGCAAACCGTCTGAAAATGTTTTTAATGCGGCATGTTGTGACTTGACAGATCCAGCCAGTCTTACCAGAGATAATTACAAACACACTCTTTAGTTGGGTGGCTTTCTTTGACAACTTCACAAATTACATTTGATAGCACTTAAATGGTCATATTAAGAGTAGCATTCAAGATTATCGGCTTCAGTAACAATGTACATGTGATCAATTCAGTGACAAGGCAATGCGAGTTTAACTCGATACAAAAGGAGTTTCTAAATTAGAAGTGTTTGGGGGATTTTTTTTTAAAGAGTTTTGGATCAAACTGATTCTTCTGTAGCAACAACAGGAATATGTTCAGTGTCAGTCATGTAATGGACAGCATTTGCACCACAGACTCAAATGTTTGCACTGCTGTTTTAAGGCATGAAGCAGCTCCACTGACAAAAAAACTGAACTCAACACTCACAATTGTGAACACTGACAAAGATCAAGGTAAAGCTTCTGTTTCGCACTTCCAACCAGAAAACAGCTTTGTGTATATGAGTCAGTACCGTACACAGTCGTGCCTGTGTCAACACGTGTGCATCGATGCATTGCGTTCCAGTCATTTAGATCAACAGCAGATAGCTCTGTGTTTGCTTCTTCATGGCAACTTTCCCTCACTAATTGGTTACAGTTCAACTTTTCCTGTAGAAGACAGTCTGTTCTGTTTGTCCACAGGTCAACGTTTCCTGTGTAATAACAAGCTCAAAGTGAAGGTTAGGTTTTTTTTTTTGTCTTTTAGAAAAGAAACAAATTGTACTGTAACAACTTTCCCTTTGAGTTTTATTGCAACAGATCTAATAGGTGAAGTTTAGAGATAATCCAAATAAGTATTATCCTTAGTTTCTGTTAAATGTATTATATGTTTATTAGTTTAATTTGAAACAGTAATCTTAAGGATAAGGAGATTTCTGTGGGAAATATCTGCTAAGCAACTCAAAGTTTCACTTTCCATCCATCCATTTTCCATAACCGCTTACGCTTATCAGAGTTGCAGGGGGCTGGAACCAATCCCAGCTAGCATTGGATGAGAGGCGGGGTACACTCTGTATAAGTCACCAGTTCATCACAGGGCTGACACTTAGTGACAATCATTCATGCACACATTCACAGCTATGGGGTAGGTAAGAGTTAACGATTCACTTGCATATCTTTGGACTGTGGGAGGAAAAACCCACACAGACACAGGGAGAACATGCAAACTCACACACAGAAAGGCCCCAGCCGACTGAGAGGTTCAAACCACTCTCGCTGTGAGGCGACAATGCCACTGCATCACTGTGCTGCCCCAGTTTCACTTCAATATAATAATCAGTATCATTAGCTACAAAAATCATATAGAAAAAGAAACACTGCTCACCTAGCATTACCTCAGTTACCAGTACACTTTACACAGTAAATCATTTAAAAGACAGGATTTTACTCCCTTGTTCACTAAAATACTCATTGTTTGGATTAAGCGTACAAACAAAAATGTGGGATTTTATTGCTTATTTTCTTGTCACTCTTTAGCCACTAAATGTTCAACTATGTTCACCATCTCTGTCTCCTGATTGGTGCTGAGCACGTGTACGGTGGGGTTTTAGAGCTCTTTGAAAAATTATGCCTTAAGTGTGAACCAAAAATAGTAAAGTTGGGCCAGACAGCTAAACAATGAGCTGAAGCTCACTATAAATGTCTGTAAAGCCAAGTGCAGCTTCAGATTTTAATAATAATTCATCACCACAAGTGACCCTATTCACATTGTCACGCTGTCTTCATGTTGCCATTCGATTTTTTGGGAATTATAGAATATCGCTTAGAGACACTTTAACGATAGTGATACAGTTTAGAACTTCCCTCTCATCCAAACTGAAGCTAGGCTGGATGCCACACACTTTTTAACTCGCATCTCAAACAACACCCAGTAGATTTGTCTCATTTAACCTACTCTTTGACCCACTTTCAAAGAGCTTAGTGCTGACAACTAAAAAAGGGTAACATGACAGATTGTATAAAGCAACTCTATCCAGCTAAGAAGCTGTTACTTCTGATTCTTTTTAATTCAACCTTGTTTGAGCAGGCATCTGGTGTACAACAAAGTCAAGGCCAGAGGACTGTCTCTAACAATGTAGCGGGCCTGTCACTCACTTGCATCTGCGTGGTTGCCTTCACCCAAGGGCCCACCTCCTTCCATTAAGCTAAATAAATGAGGTGCCAATCAGGCAGGTTTTGACTCCACAGAGAGCACAAAAAGTGCCTCAGA